>NW_010321608.1:2213-2746 GCF_000700745.2 Antrostomus carolinensis
GAAATATTACAAATACTGAAGTAATTGGTGTCAAATGAAGAGAGACTCTTCTAGAAATAAACTTCGATCATGTGCTAGCTCACATTCATTTGAGCAACACACATTTTAACATGGCTCAGTGGAAAGTCACAGCTAGGAGCTATGAATATGGGTCACTCAGGACAGGAGACTGTATTTTGGAAAACATTGACTCAGAAAATGATTTGGAGCTCTGATGTATTACCAGTTGAGCATGAAATTGCAGTACAATGCAGTGGCTTATGGAGTAAATGCTATCTTTGGGTAGCTTAGCAGGGTTATGTTATTACTGCTATATAGTATTAGAGGGACAATTACAGGAATATTTTTCTCCTGTTCTGGGGACTGTTTTTAAAAGCAACACTGCCAAGTGGGAAAGATAGTAAGACAGCCAGAGAATGGCTAGAGCTCTGGCTAGCATAACTTGCTGAAACTACAGAACAAAGGGAAAGTGTGTGATTGGTATTTACACTTCTGTGTTGTGTAAGATGTTTGAAAGAAGGCTCCTTTAATTA
>NW_010321609.1:0-35637 GCF_000700745.2 Antrostomus carolinensis
ATTATTTCTGTTCCTGCAGAAGATCGGGGGGAGAGAGAGGTCTGGGTAGAAAGTGTGGTGAGAGCACACCTGGTCAGGTGCAGAGGTGTCTGGGGAAGAAGGTGGTCTGCACCTTCCCAGTGCGGCCCTGGGATGCTCTTCCCACAACTGGAGCACGTTGGCCTAAAACTCTTTGTCCCCGGTCTCACTGGGGGATGGCAGCCGTGCTGTTGAGGAGAGAGCCCCTGGCTGCCCCGTCTGGCTCCTGGGTTGGAAGCCAACCTCCAGCACTGCTGAGTCTTTGACCATGGAGAAGGTAGAGGTGCAGGTGTCTGGGCACACAGGTCGGCATGAGGTGCGTATGGATTTGCCTGGCCGGGGGCTGTCCCCAGCTCCCCTGTGCCTCCAACGTTGGTGTTTCTCCCTCCTGTGCTAGCAGGTGGTTTATAACCATTAGTCTCGCGTGAAAAGACTTCGAAGACCACTGAGGTAAGTATTTTTAAGCCTCGTGCTTAGTGGGTTAGATGGCTGAGAGCTGTACACGTGTTCTGTAATCTGCTTGAAATAAAACCAGACAGCACTGAGCTGATCCACCATCAGTGGACGTGAAGGATGATGTTTGTTTAGACAAAAATTCATGCCCTCCTGTGAATTTCTGTCTGAATTTGAGCAATATTTCATAGAATCGTAGAATGGTATAGATTGGAAGGGGACCTTAAAGATCATCGAGTTCCAACCCTGCTGCCATGAGCAGGGACACCTGCTTTGCTTTTGTTTCCTTTTGTAATAAGGACGCAGAGTGGATATCGCAGGGAGGAACTTGTTAAATGACTTTATGGTGTTAAAAGTCCTTTTACCGTCCTTGTTATGGTAGTATCTAAGTCGCATGGATCCCTGCTGGTGATGACAAACTGTTGTGTGCAGATTGTTTGAGTAACCAGGCAAGTTGTCAAAGTCAGGCCAGGCCTGTATGTTAGGAATGTATATTGAAGCCAGGTCCTGTAAACACTCACTGATGTGTGGAGTCTTGTTGCTATGGCTTTACACAGAAATAACGAGACACGAATGAGTGCTTCTTTGGAGCCCTAATGTGCTACCTGACCCCTTTGGAAGCCAGGAGGATAGTTGAGGGTATCGTTTCTATAGTTTGTGAGCATAAATCCTGGGATTTTCATTTATAAATAAATTAACATCTTTTTATGGCTCGTTTTGGAGTGTAGCCGAGTCGAACTATACTGTTTATGTGCGTAGATTTTTGTGGCTCACACAAAGATGTCTATTGTTTACACAGAAACTGTAATAGGAATGTTTTGTTAACATTTTGTTAGCAACGTGAACTGGCAAACACAAATGCAGGCTCGAACTTGAAACAAAAATAGTTCTTAGAGCAGAAAAACACAGCTGCCAAAAAACTGTTTTTCAAGGAAAACTAGGCACCTTTTCATTTTATATTTTTTTTTTAAACTCAGCTTCTCTCATTTACCTGCATATAAACGTTGTACTGCGTGTAACTTTCACAGCAACTTAGTTTCATGCCTATTTGGCCCTCTAAACAGTGTTTCTTTCTCTAAACAAGGTTGGCTGAATTGTGGGATTATTTTTTTTGTTATTATCACATTTGAAATTTGGTTTTGGGTGTGTCCCTGTTACATTTTCAAATTCCTGAGCTGACTGCAATGAATTCCCCTCTCCATTGTCAGGATGTGTCTTTTCCATTAGAACCGACTGCTGCCTTCTCTTACCCTTAAGAAAACTTTAAATGGCTTGAAATAGTATGACCAAAAAAACCTCTATGTTTTCAGTATTTCGTGTTCAGTATGCTGTGTGTAAAAAATCCAATTTGGAATTACAATTTGGAATTTTTACTTAAAAAAATAACAATCCACAGTTTACATGGAGAGTTGCAGCCTGTGGGGTCCTGCTTTTCACTGTGGAGTGTATTGACTTAGGAGACCCTGAGAGCAAATTTCCAGTCGTGATAATGCATATGAATGGCATTTAATCTCTCTCATTTGCACTGTTTCTAACTTAGTCCTGTGATGACCAGCATCTACCTACAGTCGAGTGACTGATAATCTGCTTAAATGTAAGGAGCAAATTGTTCTCAGCAGCACCCAGAAGCATTTGGTATTGTATAGAGAAGGGATCACAGTAGTTTGGAAACTCCATAGCAGCAGAGTGTTTCATTTTTAATGTATCAGCAATGATGGCTAATAGGTATTTATCAGATGATACAGGTCCACTAGGAGAAAGTCAGAATTTCAGTACTTGCACACCACTGTCTCTTTGTTAGAATTATTACTATTAATGAAGTACTTTTGCGCTGCATTTTTATGCTGTTTTTCCACCCTGTTTCTTAGCTTGAGTATTTCTACCTCTCATTCCTGGATTCTTGCTTTCATGACTAGTAGCATAAAATTATATTGGAATATCACAGTTACCTTCTTACATTGGTTATTTCTACATTGCCTGATCCTCTCTAAGTGAGAATTCCTATCTGATTTCTATTTGATGATTCATTTTAAATGTTTACAGGTATCTTTTTCCCTTTTTTCAGCTTTCTCCACTGACATACAGAAGAATATATGCTGATTCACCTACAACTCACAAGTATTGTGTTTATTTTTTTATTTTGTATGTTTTAGGAAGCAGAAAGTGAACTGTTTATTTTATGTCTTGTGTAGTGCTTAGTACAGTGAGATCCTGTTCTTCAACTAGGCTGTGTAGAGAGAGCAGTAAAAATGCTGATATGGAAAACAAATTTTAATGCTTCTACTTTTTCTTTTTTCTTCTTTTTTTTTTTTTCAGTTGGTTTATTTCATAAGGCTTTGATTTTTACAGGGACCTCAGTGTGACTATGTGTCTATTCACTGAAATCACTGACTCTTCTGTTTGTATATGGAGATCCTTAACAGGATTAATTGGAATTAGAGGTCTGTGATTGGAATCAGACCAGATGGAAAAAAATTGCAGTATTAGGAAGGTGTTCTGAGATGAGTTGCTTTTATCATCTCCTAAGAACAGATTTTATGTTTTATTTGTTGCCTAAAGAGTCAGATCATGCATGTATTCTTTACTTTGAAATAGGCAATCTCTTTCAATTTTAGGTGTTTGCTTGGTAGTTGTTTTGTGGTAGATTCTTTGGGTGCTTTAGCATGATGTCTAACACCACTAACATGTCAGAATTCCAGTATAACTTGTGAAATTAAAACAGGACAAAAGAATTCCCTGGTTCAGTTCTGAGTTCCAGATTCAGTAATGTTTCTGTCTTTTTCTTTCTGTTCTCTTACAGGCAAAATGATACTCATCCAGCATTCCTGAATAATAAGAATGGGTCCAGATGTACCTCTGCTGAATGATTACAAACAGGAGTTCTTCTTGAAGCGCTTTCCACAGACTGTGCTAGGAGGTCCCCGGTTTAAATTAGGCTATTGTGCCCCTCCTTACATATATGTGAATCAGATTATTCTTTTCTTGACACCATGGGTTTTGGGAGGAGTAGGAACACTTTTGTACCAGTTAGGCATTATGAAAGACTACTATACCGCAGCACTTTCGGGAGGACTGATGTTTGTTACTGCACTTATTCTACAGATGACAAATCTATATGCAAAACAGAAAACAGTGACAGTGGAAAGAATGCAAATTCAGAATACCCTGACAGATGAAGATGAGTTTGAATTTTCCAGCTGTATAGGTTCCGAGACAGTAAAATTTATTATTCCTGGCAAGAAGTATATAATCAACACTGTATTTCATTCCCTTCTGGCAGGGGTATTGTGTGGGTTGGGAACTTGGTATTTGCTGCCAAACAGAATAACCTCACTGTACAGCAACATTGGAGGAACTGTTATTATCTTTGTGTTTGGATGGGTGACTATCTGTATAGGAGAGTATTCGTTAATCATAAATACAGCTACCGAAACAGCCACTTTCCAAGCACTGGATACTTATGAAATCACTGCTCTGATGAGACCTTTCTACATTTTTGTTTTTATTGCAGTGGATCTTGCACACAGGTAAACATAATACAGCATTTGGCTAATTAAAGCAATGGTTATTCTGTATATTTATAATGAGAAAGATGAAATTATTCTTCTGAGGAAAATTTCTTTTGAGATTTTAATCAACTGTAGGAACTCCAAAGAAAGAAGCTGGATGAAAATAAGGTAGAAATTAAGGCTCTATGCGGTGCATAAAAGGTCATTCTTAAATTTTTATAGCATTCCACATAAATTAGGAAGAGCAGTTAGAGCAATTTCTAAGTAAGGGGCAGCTAAATTTATCTTCTACCTTGTCAATCTCAGTATTTTTGTACGAGAACATTTGCATCAACATCCTTTTTAGGGGTATGTTTTCAAAAAACATGTTCCTAACTTGGAATCATATATCTAAACACTGCAAACTTCAGGGGCACTGGATTTATATCCAGATTTCATTCTGGAATATTTTCTAATTTAATCTCTGCAAAATGATTGCCAAGGGTTTTAAATTATAGGCAAAAAAAGGACCATGAATTTAATGTTAATGAATGAATAAGCAAATGTGAACGTTGCTGTATCTTTGTTATATGGATTTTAAACTTGAATTTTTAATAGCTTTTGTAATACAAAAGAACTATGTCAGCCTACAAATAGGAGACTTTTATATTTCCATTTTTGAGATGAGTGTCTTAGCTAAAGTATTTGTAGAATCTTAAAGCAAGATGCTTTTAGATTTACTTTATGCATTATTTCTCCCTGTCGGGTGATATTTATATCACTTTGTCACATGTACATATTTTATAGTTAGAGTACTTCAAATGCTTTTTTTTTTTTAAAAAAAAGCATGTTTGATTTTACCAGTTTTGTACTTGGAAATGTCTTTGTTAACGATAATACTTTTTTTTTTTTGTTGCCTCTTCAATTATGATACGAGAATTATACACGTCATCTTGGATCCCAAATTCTTCTAATTTCCTGAAGAGAAAACTCAGACATTCTTTAAATTCCTGGCAAAATTCCTTTGAAGCTTCCTTATTTATTTAGTAAGAAGTAGAGAGAAAGCAAGTAACTTAGCAGTCCACCTTTAAGTTAATTAGCTAGCTGATGAGCTATGTATGGCTTAGAATTTATGCAGATTTCTAATATTGATCTTTGCATTTTCACAGGGAGACAGCAATACCTTTATGTAGAAAATATCATTTTATATTCATAAAGAGAGTTTATCTCTTGGTGTACGGGCAACATGCCAGTTCTGTCAGCGTTAACACTTACATCTTTGGTCTTGGACTTGCATAAAGTTTTGCTTTTCTAATTCTGAAAAAATACTTAGCATTTTTTTAGTTCAATGGTTGAGGCCTTAGAGCTTGTGGACCTTTCTTTTTGCACAAGTATTTCTTGAGTGTGTTATCACAACAGTATCAAAACAATTAGAATACTTATATCATTTGACTCATCTGTATAATCTGAAGGTTTCAAATCTTTTGAGTGAAAAATGAGGCTGTGTTCTGATTAGTGTGTTACTGCCCCAAGCATAAACACACGTCCTTATTTTTCCTTTTAAAAGATACTAGTTGAGGATTTTCAGATTTAATATGTAATGTTTATATTTCTGGATTTGCTGTAGTATACAAAAAGTATTCCCACACATCAGTTATCTTTTTCTTCACAGAAGTCAAATACATTTCTTCTTTTATCCAGGTTTGCTGCCAACACACCCATTCTAGAACAGACAAACCAGATTTTGCACGTCATATTTCTTTTTCTGCCGTTCTTGTGGGCAATGGGAATTCTGCCCCCGCTTGATGCACTTTTTCTATGGGGAATGGAACAACTGTTGGAGTTTGGACTAGGAGGTTCACCCATGTCAAGTAACACAAAGTAAATGTTGTTTATATAATTGTAAAAGATAATCAGTATTGCTTATAACCTTTTTTCTTTTCAAGCAAATCTTTTTTATTTTCTCCTTCACAGGTTATTAGTAATGTTTCTCATTTCTGCTGGAACAGCAATAGCATCGTATTTCATTCGCAGCACTCTCGGTGTGATCCTCTTCATGACTGGATTTGGGTTCATACTGAGTCTTAACCTAAGTGAGATTGGTTTTGCCTTCAAACACACCATGATCAGCCATTTAGCCTCCAGCAAATCTAAAAATACGCACAGAGATCTTAGAATACAATTTGGGTGGAGGGAATTTATATTTTATTTGACTGTCTTGACGTTTGCTCTGATAGAAGCCAGCCTGCTGCATCAATTTGCAGGCTTTTCATCACTTTCCAAAGCCAGTCCTCAGGCTATAGCGAGTTACATTCTGATGATATTACTTATAATTATGTGGATTCTTAGAGAGATTCAGAGAGTGTACTTGTTTGGAGTCTTCCGAAACCCTTTTTATCCAAAGGATATCAGGACTGTGACTGTGTTCATGGAGAAGCAAAGAAGGCTAATGAAAGTTGGTGTTGTCAGGAGGATTTTACTAACACTAGGTAGGAATATGCACTGTCTGTTGTTTGTTAGATGATGCTTGTAGGAAGATTGAAAAGGCACTAGAATTACTGTATGTGCAAGGTTCTGTGAATAAACTTCAGAAAAAACAAGTAGCTGGAAATATTTGTTGATGTTTTGCTAAATTGTGCATTGAGGTCAAAATTACTGGTTCAGAATATTTGAAAGTGATTAGTGATTTTATTTATTTATTTATTTATTAGGGGTAAACCTAAAAAGCTGAGTTTTTAAAAAGTCCAGCTCAGAAAGCGAGGCCTTTTAAAGGAGTTTAGTTATAACATCAGGACTCACTTTTGAAAAAAAATGGCCCTTGTAGGGTTTTTTTTTAGAATGTACTTGTAAATAAAATTGAGTTCAGAGTCTTCAAGCTGACTAAATATTTGGTTCTTGCAACTTGCTGGTAAAGGAACAGTCTCCTTTCTGGTAGGTTAGGGAGAAAGGCATCTGCTTTGGGGGAACCAAAATTTGATCTAAATTATTTAATTTCATAAAGACGCGTCAGTTTGGGGAAGCAGACTGATGAGTGCCATTCTCATGTTTGTTTTTACTTATTTGAGTATTCCCATTCTCCTGGGGAAACAAACAGCAGGAAAAGTAATAGCAGGGAACAACTGAGCATCACACAAATGTTTGCCAGCTTAGGCCCTTAGTGTAAATATGCTGTTTGATGTCCTGGAAGTGTAATACAAAGAGGAGTTTGTAATAATGAAGGGAAGAGTTCTCTTTTTACACTAAAATGTACATTCTGCAATAAGACTGCTTACCTCTGTAGACTTTAATGATGTTTGTGAAAGGAAGTAAACGATTCTTTTATTTCAATTACAGTGTCTCCATTTGCTATGATAGCATTCCTGTCACTAGACCGTTCGCTACAAAATCTTCATTCTGTGTCTGTTTGCATTGGATTCACAAGAATATTTAGGATGGTAATTTGAATTTTAAATATGTTAGCCTAAGAAATAATCTTCTATGTGATTTAAGTATTAAGGTGACTTGGAAGAAATATTCCAAGTCATGAAAGCAGAGATAGATAGATAAATGCATTTTGAAATGTATGTCTAACATACATCTGTTTTAGGTGTGGCAGAACACAGAAAATGCCCTACTGGACATAGTGGTTGTGTCAATAGCACAAATGTTGGTGCTTAATCCAGACCTCTGGTGGAACAGGAGCCTCGACACAGGAATCAGACTCTTGCTGGTAACTATCATAATGTAAATTTAAGCAGATAATGGTCACTTAAAGTCTTTGTTTCCTTGCCCTGCCCTAGTAGAGAATTATGGGGTCCAGGACCTAGCAAATAGAAACTAAAAACCTGTGTACTAAGATATACACCCTCATACCAGTCAGTTATAATCACCCTTCATTTTCTTAAAATTATTGCAGAGAAGGCAGCTTTGGCAGAGCTGAACACGGTGCAGGATTCAAATGAACGTGCTCCTTGTGTGTATCTTGCAGGTTGGTGTCGTACGGGATCGGCTGCTGCAGTTTGTCTCCAAGTTGCAGTTTGCCATGGCTATTCTTTTGACATCGTGGACAGAGAAAAAACAACGTCGTAAATCTACCACCACCTTGATCACACTCAATGTCATTTTCTTCCCGATCCTGCTGACCTTCATCGCCGTCTCTGCGCTCCTTTCTTCTCCCTTGCTGCCGCTCTTCACGCTGCCGGTATTTTTGATTGGGTTTCCTAGGCCTGTCCGAAGCTGGCCAGGACCTGTGGGTGCTACAGCGTGTGTTTGCTCCGATACTGTGTACTACCAGCAGATGGTTCCAAGTCTGGCTCTTGCTCTGCAGTCTGCGATAGCAGCCGGGAGCCTAGGTAGGTACGCTGTGAGGGAATGTGGCTAAATATTTTAGGAGGCATGATTTTGCTGGAGAAGAGGAGAATTTGGAATGCTGGATTTTGCGGAGTAGAGGCCCCTCTACTCCGCTCTTGTAAGGCCCCACCTGGAATACTGGGTCCAGTTCTGGAGCCCCCAACATAGAAAGACATGGACCAGTTAGAACAAGTCCAGAGGAGGCCACCAGGATGATCCAAGGGCTGGAGCACCTCTCCTATGAGGACAGGCTGAGACAGTTGGGGCTGTTCAGCCTGGAAAAGAGAAGGCTCCGGGGAGATCTTATAGCGGCCTCCCAGTACCTGAAGGGGCTACAAGAAAGCTGGGGAGGGACTTTTCATAAGGGCAACTAATGACAAAACAGGGGGAAATGGGTTTAAGCTGAAAGAGGGGAGGTTTAGATTAGATATTAGGAAGAAGTTTTTCACTGTGAGGGTGGTCAGACACTGGAACAGGTTGCCCAGAGAAGCTGTGGCTGCTCCTCCCTGGAAGTGTTTAAGGCCAGGCTGGATGAGGCTTTGAGCAACCTGGTCTAGTGGAAGGTGTCCCTGCTGATGGCAGGGGGGTTAGAACTGGATGATCTTTAAGGTCCCTTCCAATCCAAACCATTCTATGATTCTATGAATCATAGCATCTGATTTAAGCCATGTTTCACGGCATAGGTTAAATCTGATATTTAGAAATTCAATTGAGGAAGAAGTGATTACTTCTATCCTTCTCATACATCTCTACTTCCTACATTCTTGTAAGAAAATAATTCTGGTTTGTTATCTTTAAAATAAGGAGAAACTAAATGGTGATGGAACAGTATCATTCCTAATCTTTTCACACTGAACAAAAAAGGATGGTGTGCATTCATCCCACCTAACAGGAGGGAATAAATTGAGTTCTCTTGACATTCAGTGAAGAGAAGAAGGTGTGTCAAACTGCTCTTTGTGAATGTATGTGTCTCTCTGCTTCAGTCCCATTACTCAGGATCCAGAAGGTGACTTTGCTAATTTGGCTGTGTTAATTAAGTATGGTGAATCTGGACTGGATGTTTGTAGAATACATGTTGTAGCCTAAGTTAGTGGTAAACAGTTGAGAACAGAACCAGTTGATAAGACTTAATGTCATATCTTGTGCAGGCAGTGAGGGTAGGGTTGTAACGGGACTTGTGGTTTTAACATCTATGAAAGACATTGTGATGGGAACGTCACAGACTTATAGAAACAGAGGGGAAGAAATGCCGAGTCTTTTTCCCAGCTGGAGACAGAACAACTGTTAAATTGCAAGCTCGTTTTCTTGAGAAATAGTCTTTGTTAATAATCAAAAGATCGTTGCCCTTAGACAAGAGGCAAATACATAAACCTTTTAGAAATGGCTTATGACTAGAAAAAACGGACTCATATTTAAAGACAGTGGAAGTTAACTTTAATCACACTTTTCTGAAGACTATATGCAAGTGCTTTAGTTGGAAACATTTGCTGCACTTTTTAAGTGCTGGTGTAGAGAGAAGTATTAAAAAAATAAAACTAGGAAGCTTCTTTTCCTCTAAAGAAGAAAGACGCTACAGTTTGTCTACTGTGTCAGCCTATGTATGCTTGACATACAATAGATATAGAATCACAGAACGGTTTGGGTTGGAAGGGACCTTAAACCTCATCCAGTTCCAACCCCCCTGCCATCAGCAGGGACACCTTCCACTCGACCAGGTTGCTCAAAGCCAGAATTCAGAGATTTTGTTCTATATAGTTATATAATGTATATCTGTTATATCTATCTGTTTTATATCTGTACATATTTTTAATATCTCTATTTCCCCATTGCTGTCATGACTGTGGTGGCACGCATGCCTCAGATTAAATAATTTAAAACACTAGTCTTGAGAGGGGAAAAAAGTCTCCTCTTTAATGGGAAAATCTGTGAATTAATGTCTTCAAGCAAGAAAATATATGGTGTTCTCAGATGAGCTCAAAATGAAGAGGTACCATTTTATGTGTCTCTATTTTAATTTAAAACCATACTTTTTTCTGTGTAAAGGAGTTTTAGTAGCTTTAACAGCCAGCAAGAAAAGAATTAAAACCTTTGCAAAATGTTAGCAAGAAAATGCACTTCATTAGCTCAGTGGGATAGAAAAGGTTACTTAAATTTTAACTACAGCTTAATGGTTGGTTTCACTGATTTCATCTTACAACGTTCTAAAACTAAAATTCTCTGTGCAAGTGAGTGAGAGCAGAAGCAGGTCATAAACTGGCAGCAAATGTTACACGTAAGAACAGTGCCATTGTATTGGAGAAGTTGACAGCAGGCTATAAATTAACAGAAATACAACGTAACCACCAGTTAACCAGCAAATTTGGCATTGCACTTTTTATTGAAATAGGGAGAAGAGAGGTAAAAATACAAAATACTCCTTTTTTTGAACACAGGTGTCATCTAATTTTTACAGTGAGAGCCAGATTGTGGGATTTTTAGGTAGTAATTACTTTGATGTGTGATCTGAAGTTGTTCAGGACTTGGTTTTCCAATTCCAATTTTATTTTGTGTGGCTGCCTTTTTGGTGATGTCAGACTTAAGACAGTGGGATCAGATTTATTCCTACACACACACACACACACACACACACACACACAGAGGTACTTCAGAAAGACTACAGATGATTTCTACTCTCTCTGCTGTTAGTGTTCAATGTGTATGACACTGATTCACAAATCCTTAAAGATGAGGAAGTGGAAATGTAGTTCTTTTCTCTTTCTGCCTCTATTTCTGTACCTATAAAATAGATGTGATATTATAACAGCTGATCTTCCTGCTCCAGCAGGGGGATTGGACTGGATGATCTTTCGAGGTCCCTTCCAATCCCCAACATTCTGTGATTCTGTGATCAGAATAATTTACACTTTGGATTTTGCATCCTGAGGGATATTTTCTAATCATTCTGGAATACAGACAAGTCAATTTAGGAACTGGTGGTGTAGGTAGAAAATCCTACTGTGTTAGACTTTTATTCCTCCCATAACAAATAAACTTTGTACTCTGCAGCAAATATGGCCATTAAGATACTCAGCTGCTAGATGATGATTCTTTTATGGATTCAGCAATTTTAAGAACTTTAGATCTCCAGGTGAGATCTCGTTTGGAAATGCAGCTGTAGATGATCTTTAATCATGAAAGTTGTGTCTAGAAGGGACTTAAGGGTGGGGTTGCTTAACCCTGTTGAGTCTGAATACTGTAGTCCTGCAGCTCTCTGAGGGTTTCCCAGTTCTCCACAGCTTTTTCAAAGATAGCACTACAGTTTCAAGACGTGGCTTTCAGCTAGTTCCTTTAAGATTCTAGGGTACTAGTTAGCTAATTTGAACTGATTTTGATGTTGATGCAGAAATATTTTGTGTTTGCAGCTGAATTCCTCAGTTGGCACGTAGAAAAGGTTTTCATCAATATAATACCATGTAATGCCCTATTTTTTTGGTTTGTTTTGTTTTTTCTTGCCTAGGTCTCTCTCTACCTGGATCACATTACTTGTGCCGCTTTCAGGACAGGCTGATGTGGATATTGGTGCTAGAAAAAGGCTTCACTTACTGTGGTGTTAACATTAAGGTAACTGCGTGCTGAGGCCTGACATATTAATGTTTTGAAATCATGTAAACGTTTTTCTGTGTAACATCTCAACAATGTAAGGAATTTACCTGATTTTACAGTCAGTTTTTTAAGATGAGTGTCATTGCTGTGTTAACTAGTCTTGCAACTGACGTGCTTAGCAGATGTGAAATTTTTTATCATTTAGCTTGTGATACAACATCTGCTGATGGCAGGGGGATTGGAACTGGATGATCTTTAAGGTCCCTTCCAATCCAAACCATTCTATGATTCTATGATCTTTAATAAGCTGGCTAATAAGAGCTGTATGAGGCAAAGCTTTCTTTTTTTAAGACATTGATCTGTGTCTAATATTGTAGTGAGTGCTTTGCTATTATTATTATCTCTGGTTAGATTTGTAGGTTCAGTTGTGGAAATATTGACAGTGAAACGTATCTTTATTTGCTCAGAAAAAAATTGGTGCAAGAAAACAGCTTGCAAGCATTTAAAGATTTGTACTGGTGAAGAATAAAACTAAATTGTTTTCATTTATCCTTTAGGGGCTAGAATTGCAGGAAACATCTTGTCATGCTGCTGAAGCTCACAAAGTTGATGAAATTTTTGAAATGGCCTTTGAACATCAGGAGCACACAAAGATTCTCTCTCCTAATCACCATTTTGGACACATTTTGACTCCTTGTACTGTTCTACCTGTGCGGCTGTATTCTGATGCCAGAAATGTGTTATCTGGAATAATTGACTCTCATGAGAATTTAAAGCATCTGAAAGATGATTTCATTAAAGTGCTTGTATGGATGCTGGTCCAGTATTGTTATAAAAAATCAAAAACATGGGAAAGCCCAGGCGATGGCGACAAGAACAAAAAAGGATCGTTTCCAGAAAATCAGAGTAGAGGTGCGGTAGAAAGACCCGGGACTCTGAGGGAAGAGGATAGCTTTAGTGTTGATACAATTGAGGACTGGACTGATGATAGTGACATTTTTGATCTTGAACCCAGTGGCAGAAGGAAAAACAGAAAAGAACCTGGACAGTTGGGAACCAAAGTACCTTTCTCTATTCCAGGGTCTGTAGAAACACAGAGTCAAGATGTCTCACAAGCAATGTCACCAGAAGATAAATTACACAGGGCTGTTGTGCTTGGACTTCCCGCTGTAGACAAAGGGAAACAGCAAGAAGTTTTACCTCAGGTTGAATTTAGTTGCTCTTACTCAGAGCTGCTGAGCATCCCTGAAGAATGGAGAACAGCCCCGGTGCCTTCTTCCAAAGTCCATGAAATGAGGCAGAGGTTTCCCGAAGAATGGTACCGCTTCATTTTGAGTCAGTTGGACTTTTTTCATCTGAAAGAAAAGCCTTCAAATTTACTCGAAGACCTTCTGAAAGATAAAGCTTTGAAAGACTTGTACATCCATGGAGTATTGTCGTGTTGTTTTGGTCTGTTTGGACTGGATAACACCGTGCCTGCCCCGAGCCATGTGTTCAGAGCGTACACCGGTGGTATTCCGTGGTCTGTTGGTTTGGACTGGCTGACCAGCAAACCAGAGCTATTCCAACTTGCGTTGAAAGCATTCAGGTAAAAGAAAAATATTCCCTCAGGTTATAAAAATTATGTAGAGAGTAAGTACATAGGTACTTTAAAAGTAAATATCACTTCAGTAAGAGTAGTTAACATTAAAACCATATCACTTAATATATTTGTAGCTGCTTCCTGCACAAGTGCTGCCTGTAACCCCAGGCAGCAAAGACTGGGATACAGAGATTCCTTCCTTCTTCCCTTCCCCACAGCAGCTGCCTCCAGCACTGGAAATCTTGTGTTAAATAGGGAAAAAACAACCCATTTCCATTGTCCCCACGATCTAAGAGCACTGTGATGGAGTTACATGTTTGGCACTTTCCATTATCAGGCAGCGGGAACAGTGTTTGAGGTGAATGGAAGATGTTTGAGTTAATATGTTTCACATCTGGGTGAGCTAAAAGCTTACCCCTACAACCTTCCAGTGACTCGGTTGACAAGCAGTAACTTAAAAGTTGCTGGTGCTTGATAACATTTGATGGTGCCTTTCTGCCTCTCCCAGCTCACAGAGGCTTTCTTCCTCCTGCCTTTCGCTGCACTACTCACTGTACGGCTTTTTGTACCTTTCAGATATACTTTTAAACTTATGGTTGACAAAGCAAGCCTGGGTCCAGTTGAGAACTTCAAAGAGCTGGTTAATTACCTGGAAGAATATGAAAATGATTGGTACATTGGACTGGTATCAGATCTGGAGTGGCAGCAAGCAGTTCTGCAGGAAAAGCCATACCTTTTTTCACTGGGGCATGACCCAAACATGGTAAGAAGAAAAATTACTAGTAAGCATGGTCAGAGTTTGGTTTTCTTTTAGACCACTTCTTTTTTTTTTTTCTTTTTAATTGTGTTCCCAAACATGAAGGCTGTGCAACCAAATTTTGTTTGTCCTAGACAGGAGCTGACATCACTGTTGTTGAAAAACACACCACATTGTTCTTCAGATGCAGCAGTATTTCCTGACTGTCTTCCTAGATGGAAAAATTGAACCAAGGAGACTAGTTTATACCCTTTGCCATTTTTAAAGGGACAATACTCATAGTATGTAGCCCCAAAGCTTGATTTAGTGCTTTGTAACCAAAATGCCTGGAGTTTGAAGTACTGAATATTTTGATCTGTTTGTCCTTATTGGGAATTTACACCGGGCGAGTCCTCACTCTTCAGGAACTGTTAGTACAAGTGGGAAAACTTAATGACGAAGCTGTCCGAGGTCAGTGGGCAAATCTGTCCTGGGAGCTGCTGTACGCTACAAACGACGACGAGGAACGTTACAGCATCCAGGCACACCCCGTCCTGCTGCGGAACCTCACTGTGCAAGCTGCCGACCCGCCCCTCGGCTACCCCGTTTATTCATCTGAACTTCTGCACCTGCCTTTGTTCTAGAATGTCTGTAGCACTTTTTTATTATTAATTATTATTATTTTGTATTTTCCATCTGCATGTTGGGAATCAAATGTTCATTTATACACTATAGGTAAGATTTTACTCTCCAGATGGCGTTGGGTGGCAGTGCCAAGCCAGCGTACACGGTGTGCACAGAAATGGTGCAAGCCAGAACCTTCAGCAGGCAGGAAGTTTTGAACTGTTTTCTTGCTGCTGGAACGTGTGAGACACCATTGCCTGTGTGGCTGACGAGCCAGGAGATGCTGAAATTCTCTTCTCCAGTTTAGAGGAGAGCAGCATAATTCTGATCATTAACTATTTTTGGTGCATTCTGATTTTTTTTTAATTATTATTATTTTTTTTTTCCTTGGACAGGTGACTTGCACTGACAGTCAGGTCACAGCTCACTGTAGTACCATCAACCGCAGAGTTGGTAACCAAAGTGTACATATGACTATTTATATGATTTTTATTTTTTTTTTTTAATTCTGGCCATTTTATATTGGACTGAGTTGAGTTTTAGCATTTGTTTTAATATACGACTTCCACTGATGTCCCTTAGTTGTAGTAAGTTCTCAGCTATGATTTAACAGAGTCATAAGGGATGATTTTTACCAAAGTACTTCTTTTGGGGGCAAAGAGAATTTATATAAAACAATGTGCATTCTGACACATTAATAACCTGTGTGACCTACTGATGAAAGAAGTAAATGTGTAGTTAAGGGAGAGAAGGAATTTGAAGTCCAAATGGATTAATTTTATCTTCTTCTTCCAATATCCCTATGTTTTTAATATGTATATATGTTGTTGTTTGCAACCTGTGTCCACATCACTAACCAGTCTTCCACAAATACAGTGAGAGCCTGATGATGGGGGAGGCAGAAATCCAGCTGTCTGTGCCAGAAGTAATTTAATTGTTTTTTTAACCTTACCAAAGGTTAGAACAAAATTTGGCAACTGGTTTGTAATATCACAGGTCTCCTTGAAACCAGGTCTGGGTCATCTCTCCAGTGGCTTGTTTATCCTCTTCGTTACCACCAGTTATTAGCATATAAATGTTTTCTCTGCAGATCAGTAGTTATGGTTGTCTTTAACCTGTAGAATCAATTTACATCAGATCTGCTCCATAAGTGAATCAGCACTGGGTTAGAACACCCAGCGTTGTGTAATTTGGAGCATGTTTTTTACTTCTACTCCTCACCTTTAAGACCTTTTTGTTTCAGATAAAATTTGTCACAGGACTGTGTACTTGGCTATTAGCCGTTTCTTTTGATCACTGACCATAAATGATTTTAAAGAAATACACAGACCTTGTAGTGAAATTCAGAAGTGGTGAGGAAACACCTGTCAAACTTCATGGGATAATGTGCAGGGTGAGATTCACACAGAACATTAACGGGAGCAGCTTTTAGAAGGTGGGGTTTTTTGGTCCATGGGAGCATAAATAACAACGTGCCAACAGTCTAAAATCACCTTGCTTGGCCGTGATCTGTATTTGGAAATACAGACTTATGAAAACTGATCTGGAAGGGGCTTTTTGAGAGCACCTATTTCAGCTCCCTCCCAAAAGGAACCACTCCTGGCAAATGTTTAATCTGATTTAAAACTTTCAATACCAGGAATATCAGTGAGCTCGTCAAGTAGTTCGCTCCAGTTCTTTGCTGTTCTTACAGCAGTTGGCAAGTTGGGTTTTCTTCATAAATCTAATTAACCCTCCCTGCCTCACTGTAAACTTCTTACTACTTGTCTTCTGTATGGTCACAGAAAATTTAATTCCTTTTGCAGCAGCAGTCCGGTTTTTTGAAGATGGTTATAATTTCTGCCCTCGTTCTCTTGTCTTCTGTAAACTGAATAAACTAGTTGAGAAACAAGAGCACTGCGCTCCTTTTCTCTTGCGTTTCTCTGGTTCTCTCCCTCTGGTACCCAGCCTTCTTGAAGAGTGTTGCTGGTACCTGGCCCTGGTGTTCCAGCAGCCATCCCAACTGCTACCAGATGGAGGAACAGAACTAGCAACCTGCAGGGTTCCTGTTTGTGCACAGGAACATGGAGTTGGGCTCTAACGCGCTGTAACATCCTGTCCCTGCTGTCGCAGGCAGCGCGTCCTGCAGCCCCTCATTCGTTAATATCCTGGGACGGGCCGCACATGCCGGTGTGTTTTGCAGCACTACAACCCCCATTCACGTTGTGATTTTCTGTAACTCTCTTTAGATTCTTATTTTTTGACACAAACACAAGTTACAGCCTCTAGTTCTGTATCACAAATTTGTGCAGCTGAGTGTCCGGGTGAAGCGTGTTGTGTTGTTCGTGTGGTCTTGAATTGTGCCCTGTTTGTTTGGAAGCATTTCTCTGATTTATCAGGAATTTGGAGCACCTTCCAGCCTGGTCTTGTCTGCAGCTGCTGTTTGGATTACCCATGGAATACCAGTACTGGACTGAGTATCTAGGACTGAGCTCGTGACAAGCCTCTCCACCATTTTCCTGTGTGACCTGTGAGAACTGCTCCATGTTTTCTAACCAGTTGTGTAAATCAGCTTTACTTAATTCATATCAACACCTACTTGCTTTACAGATGGTTGTCCTGGGTTTTAGCTGGAACAGAGCTGGGTTTCTGAAGGTGGTGGTTTATTACTATAAATAATCACACAAAGGTAAGCATAAGACACCTTCATTATGGCTTTGGAGAACCTTTATTTAATGAGATCAGTTTCAAAGAGTTTTAAATCCTCAGTAGAGAGTATTTAACCTCTTATTAGAGCCTTTACCAAAACCAGTAAGTCCTGGAGACTGCCTCTGTCCCATCCAGGTACCATAAAGCAACAGGAATCAGTGTAATGGAACAGAGCGTGAGGGAAGTGAAGTTTTTGGATGGCAAATGCTTTGTCTTTTTTGGAAAGTTTCTGCTTTTGGCAATTTCCTTGAGCATCAGCTTCCTCCCTGAAAGAGGTAATTTTGTCACCCCCTGGCCGCTGCCATCTCTGCTGTCACTCCTTCCACGTTGCTCTTTCTCGTGCCGGTGGTGGCAACAGCAGAGTCCATGAAGGTGGGTCTGTGTTTAGTTGTCTAGCAGCAACTGTCCTTAGCTCAAGCAAGAGAAGCAAACGCCTCCGAGTGCAAAGACTTAAAACTTTTTTGGTAGAGAAAAAGCAGAGAAACCTGTTTGTAAACTGAGAGCTTCCTGCTGTGTGCAGTACTGCTGGATCTCCCGTGGGTTAGGGGATGGCAGCTAAAGCATCCTGTGAACATCATCTGCGTGTGTGCTGCATTAAGAGCCGCTGTGTTTTGTCGTGCAGATTTACTGCTGCCTCTTGAGCACACTTCACAAACCCCAGCACAGGAACTGGTGTGTCAGGGAGAGAAATGAACCTTATGTTCTTCCAGAGCAGCCTGAGACCAGACACTGCCAGCATCTGATCAGTTTGGGGTTTTTTTAATAATCTTTGTTAAATGTCGTGTTAAACACATCACTCTTGACTTCTTTTTTGCTATGGTTGGAAAGTTTCAGTAATTTATAAATGGGTTGTTATTCTTTTATTACCACTCAATTGCTAGAAGTAAGAATTTTTCTTACCTGCATAGTGTGGGGCCTGAGGTCTGTCCAAACATTTCTGAGGCCTTTGTCAACAGCAAGAAGGTCACCAAGCTTGTAAGTACAGGTGAGTGACCACTGCAGAGGTACTGTTAGCTAAGGGTCCAACTGGGTGTCAGTGGGATGGTGAATGCTTTAAAATCCTCGGTTCCTGTGGGCTGTTACACAATCACAGAATTGGAGTGGTTGGAAAAGACCTTTAAGATCATCGAGTCCAACCACAAACTCAACACTACCAATTCCACCTCTAAATTATGTCCCTGAGCACCTCGTCTACCCTTCTGTTAAATACCACCAGGGAAGGTGACTGCACCACCTCCCTGGGCAGCTTGACCTGTTCCAATGCTTGACCATTACTGTCCAGTACACACCAGTACTGCTGCAGCTCTGTATGGAAGGGGCTGTGTCTGACCAAGCTGGGAACTCGGCTTTTATTTCATGGTGAAATTGCCTATAATGCAACGTCTGCCCTCATTCAGCCCTGACACTGGCGCTGCTGTCTTGGCTGTAAGCAATCTGCTGTGACATGGATTTCTCATTAATAACGTGCCCCCTCTTGTAGCCAGAGGAACTTCCTTCCCCCTGCTCCTCTCTCCCTGATGCTCTACAGATTTAACATGTGCCGGGTTCAGAGCGAGGCCGAGTCCTGCCCGTGACAGGGGTTACAGTGACACCATCCCCACTGCTTCTCTACACGCTGCCCAATCCTCAGCCTTTACAAACCAACCAGAAGACCGAGGACTGTGGACTCTGCAGGGGTGTTGAGAGACCTACAGATTAAATACTTTTAAATGTGGCAGCAGTTACAGGATTTAGCCCTAAATACACATTTTGCTCTCAGACCAGCTGTACACCAAGGATGAAATAACATCTCCTTTTCCCAAAGGAACACTTCCCAAACCCAGGCTCTATCCTTACCCTTTATTCCACAAACTTCTACTCGTGGTTTTATTTTGCTCAAGATCCATTAGAAATTAAAGTGAGGGAAACATGATCCTATGGGTGTATAATTCTTAGTCTGCTGACCAAGTATTTGCCAATGTCATAGCAGCAGAAAAACAAAATACTGCCTGGCCTCTTCTGTCTCCATTCCTGGAAGTTTAAAAATTCAGCTGTTGGGAGTGTGACACGAACCAAGTGTGTTTAGAAAGAGATTTTTATTTAGTCAAGTGTGTATACAGCCCGATTGATTTGTCAAGATACACAATGACAAAGGTACAACAGATAAAAAAAGCTTTTCTTTGCAGTCATGCAATATGAAAAAAGTTTCTCAGCCTTAGCACAGGCACCACTTTGTACGTCTGGCCTTATTTCTTCTTTCGTGAGTAAGAGGCATCAGCATCCTGCAGTGAGAGTACATGAAATCAGTATTTTCCCCCTCTGATTTAAATCCTTCACCAACTTGTTTTGCTTGAGACAGCTCGTGACAGTGGGCGGTTACATGTGGAAGTGGGAAGTTTTAAGTTGCATGTGCCACCCTTATTTTTGCATTTCCTGCTTTTGAAGTACTTTGACATAGGGGGGTTTTGTACCAAGTTCAACAAAAACACAGTAAGAAAAACACCATCCACCAAGCAGGACCACAGAACAGAACCCTGCCCTGCACACCTGGCTTCAGGGGCGCGCATGTGAGTGAGGAGCCCTGACCGATGGTCGTATCGCTTCATGCGCTTCTGGGAGGTGCTCAGAGCATGAGCCTGATGTAAAAGCTGACCACAAAGGGAGAGATTTGTAACAGTCAATTCCAAATTGCGTTAAATTACTTATGCTGGTGACCTCTAGCTCAGCTCTGCATTAATGGTGACACCTGAACTGGCAGCACGTGTGATGAAGATCAGAGCAAGCCCCTTGGCACTACACGATGCACTGACTTTGCTGCGCTGCGGCCACGCTGCAGTAATTCTAGACTGCCAGGCGAGCAGCTATGGAGTCTGGCCTGGTATCAGCTGCGAGGGAAACGAGGAGGGAAGAAGGAAACAGATCCAAAATGCAATCCTAACGTTCCTGTGGCTAAAGAGTCTGTCAGCAGAGTAAAAAAAAAAGCAAATGAGCAGAGGAGAGAGGAATAAACTCACCACTCCGCTCTTGAAGTTCTGTATCCTCCTCTTGCCCATCCTGTTCATCAGCCACCAAGCCCAGGTGGGTGCGTACTGCCAGAGGTAGCAAACGGCCAGGTAGGGGTGGTCGCTGATCCAAGCCTCCTTCAGGTCGTTGGCTGTGCTCACCAGGGTGAGCCGGACACAGCGGTCAGTTGGCATCTTGTGGGACTGGTCACCACTGTTCTCTAGGGACTGGGGGGGAAAGCGAGCAAGGAGGCATTAGAACTGGGCTCGAGGCTCTGTGCAACAGGCACCCTCCTTCCAGTGTCTCTCTCCACTGTGCCCAGTGAAGACTGGGGCTGGGGAACCCATCCCTCACTGTCCTCTAGTTTTCAGTGTGGGAACAGTTACCACCCTCCTTTAGCACAGGTGCTTAAATAACCACCCTTTTTATTAATGCCTTGATTGATGGGTCAAAGGTTAAAAAAGTGGATCTCCAAACTCTGTCCTGCTTCAGCATGGCTTCTGCTCTATCACAAAACAGATCTGTCAGCACAGGCCACCCTCTCTGCAACCCAGGGCTGCGAGAAACAGGAACTTTCCTGTTCCCAGCTGCCTACCCCATTATACGCTCCAAGTTACTCAGTAACCGAGTTAGTAGGTGAGGCCACATTCCCCATTAACTGAAGTATTGCTGCTGGCTCTGCTCTGTGGGCAGCCACCTCTGTGGGCAGGAGAAAAGCAACAGGTTTCCTCAGTGGCAGGGGTGTCTTAATCTTGTCCACAGATATCACTTAGCGAAGGCAATCCACAGCCCTGGGAGTTTATATACATTTTGCTCCAGAAATAAGACTGCTCTATCGATCTCTTCTGTTTCCCAGAGCAAAAGCAGTCCTGGTCTAGATTTGGTCCTCCTCCTAGGTCTTTTGCCATGCTGAAATGTGAGGAGTTTGTTTTGCAGGCTTTCCAGATTGCTCCAAAAGTCCATATTTTCTTTGAAGAAAAGAACTATGAAGTTTTGCAAGCCAAAAATCCTTTTGGAACTCGATTCACCAATGGGAGATTCCTTCCACACCCACCCCCTCCCAACCCCGGTGGGTTATCCTGAGCTTTAAACTGATCGAATTTAGGACAGATTACATTTTGCTGTATCACAGTAGCAATTTTTCCCAGTTCTTTATTAGCCAGCCTTTATTGAAAGCAATTGTGCAGTTGGAAGGTTTTGCTTTTTCTCCTTGAACAATCAATCGCTAACAGCAAAAGAATGCGTGCCTCACGTCAGCTGACTCCAGTGGCTTTGCCAACAACAGCGTCAACTGACCGGGGGACATCGTGACTAGGGCAAACAAAGAGCTACCTGTGCAGAAAGGACAGTATTCTGCATGCAGAATTGTGTCCAGAAAATCCTGGCCTTTTCCCCAAAACTGCAGCAGGGTGGCTGTACGGTAAATTTTACTAGATTTGGATTGTATGTGTTGGAACAAACTTGATTTTCATTTGATATAGACTTGATACCACAAAGAATTGCACAGAGTTCTGCAGCAATCGAAGCATTTCTTGGTAAGAAGATGAGGTTAGTGTTTGCTAAGAGGAGAAAAAGCAAAGACAACCACAAAAGGATCACTAAAGCCTGCAGCAGAAGTCGGATTTATCACAACAGAACTGAGTCCTTACCTTGGCAAGATTCTCTGTGAAGACATTTTGTATAATCTTCGACTGTACAGGCCCTGGGCATATGTTGATAATACTTATCTCAGGGTAGTCAGTCAGCTCGGTCCGAAGAGAATTAAAAAAACCCTAGAATAAAAAATTATAATGCCATCATCCTCTGCCATGTTTCCACCTGTAGCAAGGTTTATTTTGATAAATGACTATGTATTTTCATACCAATTCCACGCTGTGAAGATAACGGTATTCCACTAAAAGCAATTCCTACTGCTTGCTTTGGCTTTTCACATTCAAGAGCTAATTTAAATTTTCATTGGCAATTATAGACACAGATATATAAATCACTGAGGAATCTATCCTTCACTTCTCAAATGCACAATCATTTCTCCAAACTACAGCCAGATTCTGCTGTCCCTGCACCGAGGACAAGCCTCACTGTTTTGGTAGCAGAAGTGCCACCAATGGCAAGAACCGCTATTGTGGAAATCACCTTTTGCAGGTGAGTTGCCCTTTGTGGTGAGATGAAAGATTTTTGATTGTTTGTATTGAGTAAGTGGCACTGGTTCTATATGAGAGGGAGGAAAATTTTTCAGCCTATCAAGTTAAAGGTGCACCCTGATACTTTAGGGAGTCATTCTGCACCGCTGAAATCACTGCAGAGTTTAAAATTTGCATCCACATAGATGTAAATCTCATTTCAGCTCAGGAATATGCTACCAGGGTATCCAAGTTAAACTGTAGTTACAAAAGCTGCAAGTACTTCTTTTCTTTAAGCTAAGAGGACACAAGTTTTCTTAATCTCTCTAGCAATTCACATTTAGACAGCAACTGTTATGGGGAACATGACCGATTCAGGAAGGTGCTTCCTACCAAAGCTGCTGGTCAAGCACTGCAGAGCTCAGATTCAGCAAACACCACGTCGTGTCTTATCTCTGACCTGGTTAACAAGAGATCCCTGTATTTATTCTGACACATAATTTTGTGTCACAACAGAGACAGAGAGTGAGCACAGGCTGATAAACTTCTCCCACTACAGTAAAAATGTGTAATTTGCACTCCCATCCAGCTTGGGAAGAGGGTTGGCTGACCCAGAGCTCTTCACTGAATTGCAACACAGAGCTCAAATCAGTCCGATAGGCTCCTGTGATGACACAGGAGGACAATCCACCACAGCTAAGCAACGAGGTGCACACCAGTGCACACCTACGACCAAGAACATGGGCTCTCATTTCCCAACTGCTGGTGACTAATTCCACCTTAGAGATTGCACACAGGCTTTGCAGCGAGGTTCTGTAAAAACCTGACCATGTATTTAAAGTTCTAAGTACCTGCAGGCCCCGTATCTACCATCAGATCTTCATGGCACATTATCAAAGCCCGGAGATGTGTAACTTCTAGAGGACTAAGTTTTAACATTAAAGACACTTTACACCCAGAAGTCTGCTTCTGGACACGTCTGGAAGCAACTTGGATCTGACAACCATGCGGTTGTTCAGGATAAAAAACCCCGGCCCTCCCCCCGATTACCTCCTGCCCCGAGAGGAGCCTCCTCCGCCCCGGTACGCACCTTCTGAGGTGGCACCAAAGCAGCTCTGCTGTATCCACCGCTCTAGGATAGTGCTACAGCCCCAACCTGCACTCTCTACATCCCTTTCTTTCCCTGAGGGGTCCTCAGCCCACTTACTGAACTCACAGAAGCCCCTTAACCCCCAAGTTGTGCAGTCCTGTCACAAAACTTGTGCCATCAGTCCAGCTGAGGAAAAAGTAACAAATAAAAAGACACCAGATCCCAAAGGGGAGGAGGCAGCGTGTCATGAGCGTGGCCACCTGGGTGAGGGGAAGACGTGGTACTGCTCAGTGTACACCAGTGCTCTGTATCCTTTTCACCACAGCAATGACACGAAGCCCAGGCTCTCCTAGAAACACAGCCTCAACAGCAGCCATCTTCTCTCCTCTGGGCAGTCGTGAGTTATTCCATCAACACCGAACTGCACGAGCAGGACTAAGCGAGAGCTCTCCCTGCCCACACTCCCTGATCAACCCCTGTCAATTTGGGATCACAGAATCACAGAATGGTTTGGGTTGGAAGGGACCTTAAAGATCATCCAGTTCCAACCCCCCTGCCATCAGCAGGGACACCTTCCACTAGACCAGGTTGCTCAAAGCCTCATCCAGCCTGGCTTTGAACACTTCCAGGGAGGAGCAGCCACAGCTTCCTTGGGCAACCTGGGCCAGTGTCTGACCACCCTCACAGTGAAGAGCTTCTTCCTAATATCTAATCTAAACCTCCCCTCTTTCAGCTTAAACCCATTTCCCCTTGTTCTGTCACTCCCTGCCCTTATGAAAAATCCCTGCCGGGAGCCCCTACAGGTACTGGGAGGCCGCTATAAGATCTCCCCAGAGCCTTCTCTTCTCCAGGCTGAACAGCCCCAACTCTCTCAGTCTGTCCCCATAGGAGAGGTGCTCCAGCCCTCGGATCATCCTGGTGGCCTCCTCTGGACTCGTTCTAACTGCTCCATGTCTCTCTTGTGATGGGATGGTGAGGAACAGAACTGACTCCCATTTTGCCTGAAGGAGACAAACTCAAGATGTACTTCCAGGAGTCGGGGAGTTGGAAGGGTGTGTGTCTGGGAATGCTGTGATACAAAGGAAGCCAGAAACGCCGCTTGGTCACTTGTGACAAAGCAGCTACACCTGCTCAAATGCTAGGAGGCTTCTGGGATACGAGTTCTACCTAAAAACAGGCACTTGCCACAGTCCTGAGCAGGCACACAAAGGCACAGAGCAGTGGCCAGCTCTGTAGGCAACATCAGACATGGAGGGCAGTGGCTCTGGCTCAGAACACTCAAACTGCTGCTTCTCTCCAAGGACTGCAGAGAGCCTTGCTGACCAGAGCAAGCTGCGAGATACCAAAAGCTGAGCATCGCTCCAGTGAGCTTATGTTACCTTGTGCAAGGTCTCACACCTGGGTCAGGGCAACCACAAGCACAAATACAGAGCATGGATGGAGAGCAGCCCTGAGGAGAAGGACTTGGGGGCGCTGGTGGACAAGAAGCTCAACATGAGCCGGCAATGTGCACCCACAGCCCAGAGGCCAACATAACCTGAGCTCCATCCCCCTCCGCTTCAATTCCAAGTTTTTACACCATGGAAGAGGTGTAGTCTTCACCGGGAACACAGGATAGCCAGGACATCTGCTCAGCTGAAATCCTGGCTGATAGGCACTAAACAGAGCAACCTGAAGACCAGAATCTCACACACTCTGGAGGCTCTATCTACAGTATGTACAGGTTCTCCAATTTCAGCACTTAGATATCTAAAGGTAAGTGGTAGGAAATTCCTCCACTTCCTCCCAGAAGAGAAGCTTAACATTCCTAAGTAAGAAAAGAAAATGCTCTCTTCTTTAAATTAAGGCAGGGCAGACCCAGATTTGGGAGCAGGAAAGGAACTCAAGTGCCAGGGAAAGAATCTGAGCGTTCCCCTCAAGCCCAGACTGAAGCCAGCTCTGACACGCAGACACAGGGTCTGTGGAACAGGAACTGCTTTAAGGCATCTCTGGGCCCTTCCAGCTTAGTGAGCAAATCCTAGAAGATGCTGAAGAAGGCAAGGCTGAACTGACTTCTGCTATGACAGAAACATTGAGAAGTTCCCCTAATGACCAGAGACTGAACAAAGAGAGTAGCAGTTGCTGCTCACTGCAGTCCATGTGTTAATTAGACAAGTTCCTGATTAAGGAACATTTTGAAGGCCACCATTTCCTATTGACTCCACATGCTGCCAATTATATAAATTACAAGGAGATGAATGGCACGTGATCTCCATGAGCATCAGCACAGTAGGACAGAAACTGCATCAGCCAGATGCAGACTCCTGTGGACTTGACTCATGGTCTTACAGCACTCCCAGAACTGAAATGAAGGGTAATTTCATCAGTAGAACGTTGTTATGAAGAATTCCAGTTGGCGTGAATCAAAGCACAATTGTTTCAAGAACAAATTTTAATTCTTAATAGAATTCCTTCCTTCCTTCCTCCAACTGCCATTTAGAAGAAATTAAAACCAAAACAAAACAAAAACACACACCCAAAAAAAAAGTAAGGTGGGACTTTTTCCAAAAAGGCATCATGAAGATTGCAGCATTAACTATGTCAGCTGTGGCAGACTCCAAGGCATGAATTAAAAATAAATAAAAAAATAAATAAAATCAATTCATGTCAGATAGAGTCACATATTTAATAACTGGCAGCCAAAATGCAATCTTCATTTCAAGAAGATCTTAGAACACAGGTTGATACATGTTGGAAATACACAACAGGAAAAGCATCACTTTATGCTTTGTCTTATTTTTCCCCTACCCTCTCTCTAGCCATTTCCTCTTGGTCATTGTCACAGACGGGCTACTGGGCTATCTGAAAAGGATTGCCATTCCTACAGACTTCCTTTGCCTGAACTCTCCTGGTGAAGTTTTGATAGTTTGAAAAAGCTTTTCTAGTTTTTGGGAGTTTGATGCCCACATCTAGCCATAACTCTAGACTGATACTCTCCAACAGCATCTTTTCAAAATCTTTATTGTAAATAACACATTTTAACTCCTGCAATTAGTGTTTGCAAACTTACTGTAAAAAAAAAAAACCCAAGAAAGGAGGTTTGGAGTCTGGCCTGGTTATTGAGCAGAGCTAACAAAGATATAAGCAGTTCATTTAGCTTATTTTGATTAATCCAGAAATTTTAGTAAACTATCTCTTTAAAGCTTCGTCCATGTTCTAGATCTTAACATGAGATTCAGAGTTCTGAGAATTTTTAAAGCAACACATGAATTCCTTGTGCTCTGCAACTAATTAGCCATGCTCAGAGTAACTACACCACACCCAAAAGATAAGTCAACTGAAAGACATTTAATAAACAGAGGAGCATAAAAGGGGATTCATGCTTCTACTCACTGCATTCTTCTAACTTAAATCCACTGGACTTAACCCAAAAGCTGGCCTCCAAAGGGCAATTTCATTGCTGCCACTCAAACGAAGAGCAGCAGATCTCTCCCTGTCACTAAATGAAAACTTTTTATTAGCAGAGACCTGTCACTGTCTTCTACATTTTCATTCTTTCAAGTGCCCACTGGCTTTGCAGTGTCAGCTACTTGTTACATTTTTGTTGTTGTTAGTCAAATTGTCAAAAATATATTGATCCCACAGCTTAAGGAAAGTTACTTACTCTGCTTATGTACTTGAATCCAGCAGTGAGTAAGAAGGTGCCAGTTTTTAAATCATCACTGAGCACAGCTGAAGTTTATTTTACCAGGATCAAAATGTGCATTAGCAGGAAGTCAAAGAGCAGTGAAAGACAAATGTGTCTAAACAATTTTACCAGTTAAACAAATGATTCCTCAATGATACAGGCAGACTTTTTCCCCCCAGATCCTTTTCTGAGCTCTTCTTTTATGTTTTTCTACACAAGTGAGACCACTTTCAAAAACTCCTTCCAAGCAATATTGGAAGTTAAGTGTTATGCAGAAGGTACTTGCTAAGACGCTATGAGCCACCAGTTCTTCACACCACAGCAAGATTCAGAACTGCTGGAAAGATTCATTCAGATGTTCCCAGCTAGATCAGGAATTCTTATTCCTCTGAGTCTGCTTTACTGCTCACTGTTCTCACTTTACTATCCTTAACATTTCCTGTAGTCTTGAAACTCTCACCAGTGACTTTTCCTCCCTAACTGAATTAAGATGAGAACATTAGGGCTTCTACATGCAACAGAATAACCCTCTGGTTTTAGGTATTCCTTCATCTGAAGGCCAGAGGCTAAGGGCTTGTGTTTTATATTGGTATTTAACTAGGTAGTGGTTGGGCCCAACTAAGATGGTATTTGAATTTTAGTCAGGAAAATAAATCTACACTGGGACCTGAGATATTTTGCATTTCAGAGCAAATTAATTTTAAAAGACTTTCAAAACCTGAGGAAGTTATACATGCTGTATGGAACCTCAGGGAAAACTTGTGTTTTCTGCACAGAATAAAGTCCTCTGCTACAGCACTAACTGATGCTGGTCTATTACACAGCAAGACTTAATGCACCTTGGAAATGTAACTTACCTGCAGAGCGTGCTTGCTGGCACAGTACCCAGAGGCAAGAGGAGCTCCCATGATACCCATCACACTGCTCACAGTAACAATCTTTCCTTTTTTCCTTTGGATCATGTGATTCAGGACATGTTTTGTTAAAGAGATGGTACCTAGGTAGTTGAGTTCTATTATGGCAGTGTAGACATCCAGGTTTGTATCCACAAACAGAGAGCGCTGGGAACGTCCACCGTTGTTGACCAAAACATCAATCTCAGGAAAGATACAATGATATATTAATATAACACATTTCCTTCACTACTTTTGCTTCCTCAGGCAATTGTTAACTAACTATTCTCTTCAGTGCTGGCTCTGCCATGCACCAATAAGATCTACCAGCTGCTGAAGAAGTGTCAGCAGTTGCCCTCCTTGACTAGACTTCCCCTGGGAATTGAAGGCTGGCTAATTTTGAGCTGAGTCAACAAAACAGGAATACAGTGTTTGATGCCAAACACGGTTTAACTCCTAGTGCAGGAACATTGGCAGCTGGGAAGTTGTTTTCCACACAACATTTTTTAACCCTACTGCACTGCAGTAAATACTACTTAACTCTTAGGTCCTGCAAGGTGACCTCTGAAAAGACATTTTATGCAAAACCAGAAACTAACTAAAGTAAAGAACAGGAGAAACAAATTTGGTACCAAAAATTTCACTGCGAAATCAAAATATCAGTGGATATTCTGGCCTAGTTTGAAGTTTTGCACTTAACACTGGTTAGATCTGACTGCTATTGTCTTAACTCCGTACTCTGGACTAGCAATCAAGAAAACTACGCACCAAACAAGGAGAACAATTGTGCCTGGTATCCAGTTTTGTCCCATATAGCTCTGAATTACATTCATTATGGAAACTACAAAATAAATGTTCTGACTTTCACACACAATTTTAAGCTTTAAATATACAGCTGAGGATTGTTCTAGTTGGTCCAGAAATTCAGTGAGATCAAGAAAGGGAGTTTTTAGTTCTTGGTAATGACCAGTGATTATTTGTTCATTGCTGCATCTCCACAAAGCCTGCTGAAACCCAGAAGCATCCAACAGAAGGGATGAAAATTCAGGTACTTTTTGGCAAGTTTAATAGTGAAACTTCAGAAAGATGTAGACACTGATGAATTCACCATACAACAGAATAAAAGTGAAATACAAACATAAATGCAGTTATAGGAGATAGAGAAGAAAAACAAGTTTAACCCCAGAAGCACACCTTACTTACCTTGCCAAAATGCTTAAGAACACTGTTGGTTGCAGCTTCATGAGAGCTTCTGTCAGTCAAGTCAAGACGCAGAACAAGGATATCTTTTTCACTCAAGTTGCTGATCTCTAAAAGCAACCATAAAGTGAATGAGAACCAGTAAGACTGCTGACACAACAATTGTGGGAAGTGGAATGTGCTTTTAAACACCACATTTTCACTAAAAAGACACCAAGAAACCATAACATTAAGTTGGAAATGAAATGCTTGCTTTGTTTTCATTTTAATCTCCACACAGAACCCATTTTTAATCTGTTTCTACCAAGTGTTTCTTTCCTCATCGTTATAGTTCTGCTTGTGAAAAGCTTGACTTTATTAAATAGGCTTGTGTAGCACAATACAGACAATTCCATTCTCCAAATAAATGGCAACAGTTGGCAGTAACATGAGACAGGATTACTTGACACCAAAATTTTTCACTGAGCCATTCAGAAGCACCATGTACAGGCAGCCTTCACACTCTGCTTGTAGGTTAACTGGTCAAGCATGTTTATTCCTGACAATAGGACTAGTACAATTTAGACCCAAAACACATGAGTAGTTAGAGAATCATAGAATCACAGAACGGTTTGGGTTGGAAGGGACCTTAAAGCTCATCCAGTTCCAACCCTCCTGCCATCAGCAGGGACACCTTCCACTAGACCAGGTTGCTCAAAGCCTCATCCAGCCTGGCCTTGAACACTTCCAGGGAGGAGCAGCCACAACTTCCTTGGGCAACCTGTTCCAGTGTCTGACCACCCTCACAGTGAAGAATTTCTTCCTAATATCTAATCTAAACCTCCCCTCTTTCAGCTTAAACCCATTTCCAAGCAAAGTCTAGAGAAGCTAGATTATTGGAGGAGGTAGAAGGAGAAGGTTTTTGTTTAACTGACAGCTTTTAACATATCCATCTCCTGAAATAAAAGTCACCTGTCACTAAGTTCAAGTCTTCATGTTGAGTGTTTCTACCACTGTCTCTTCGGAACAACTGACCTTTTCCAGAGAAAGTGTTTCTTGAGCAGTGATTTGCTACCCTGGGGTTTTGGGGCAGATGACTCACAAAAATAAAATCTTCAGTGTTAATCTTTTCTTTTTTTTTTTAACCACATACAACCTTATTTTTAACCTTATTTATATATTAGTTTGATAGTGCTATTTTTGTTTCTAAACTGATTCCTAGCCACCACTAAGTGTACCTGCTCCCCTTTAAGCAGCTGCCCTCTTTAGAGAGCCTAAGGCTCTGATTTTTTCATTACTACAGGTAAGGTTGAACTTTGTCTTTACAGTGATGTACAAATAAGGAGGTCACTTAAATCTGTAAGTTGCCCCTGTTCAAAGGTCACTAGTATTTAGGCTACTGGTTATAATAAACCCATCTGCCTGGTTTAAAGCTACCAGTATTTCCATTTATCGCTCCCTCCAACCTCTCCATGTGCATTTTCCACTCCTTTTCTTCCACAAAGACAGCAGTAAAATCCATGTAGTTTAAACTACCCTCTCAGAGATACACTCTACCTCATGGTCCCTCAAGCAGCTTTACACAGCTGAAGCCTACTGGAATGTGGAGTGTTTCTGCTGTGGACCAAGAAGACCATCACACGGTCAACCCAGCCAAGAAAGCTACATGAGGGAAAAGAAAAAAACAGAGGAGGAGACACAGACTGCTGATAAGGAAGAAAGTGCTCTTTTACATGATGAAGGAAACTTTTGACTTCATGAAATATCAAACTGGAGGCCTAGTTCTTGCTTTGGTGCAATCAGTAGTCCAGTCTGATTTCCACCCCCCAAAGCACTCAGACCCTACAGCTCCATCTTCTTTTCCAGGGTGAGGAATCCTTGTCTAGTCACTCCTCAGACAGCTTTTACAAAACTTCAAACGTTCTTGTCGCCCTTTTTTGAAACTTCTACCATCCACCCAGCCCTTTGTTCTTCTGGCAGATGACTAGAACTGTGCACAACGTTGAAGACATGTACATGTCCCAATTCATACATTGTCAGAATGATGTTCTCCATTCCTTTTACTAATAACCCCGAATATTCCACTCCTTTTTTGCCTGCTACCAAACTGATGTTTTTAAGGGAACAATTATGATAACCCAGAAAAACACTTGCTCTCACACAGAATCACAGAATGTCAGGGATTGGAAGGGACCTCTAAAGATCATCTAGGGAGACCTTAGTTTAGAGTTCATCATTTTACACAACTGCTAACATACATTAGTTAACATCCTTTAGTGGAACGTCTCCAGCTGCAAAGTGAACTGCAGATGGCCACCAGCATTTGGATGCAACAGATCTGAAACTGAGGGCTCAAGGCTCAGTCTACCCAAAACAAGGGCCACTTTCACACAGCTCTGTGTATATTCTGGAGTCTTTTAAAGTCTCCTTACATAGCAGCTTCAAACTACATGGCTTCTTGTCAGGATCAAACTGCACCACCACCAAGCAGCAGATCTTCTGACTGACATTGTCCTCCTATCAAGCCACCAGGGGCTGCCTTTTTTCTAGTTCTAGTTTATTAAGTTCTAGTTACTTTTTAACTAAAACATGGTTACAATCACCCAAAGCCATTTTATGTTTGGAAAGACAGCTGCATAAGTAATACTGACTTATAATGCTATTTTGTTATGGCATCAAGTGTACATCTCCTTCCCCTAGGATACCCCACGGGATTTCAGATCAACAGCTCTTTACAACACATATTAACCCAAGTTAATATTAATAATAATTAATAATTAACCCAAGGAGTTTCTCATAACACAACAAACACTATTACTCGGCATAGACCCTTCATTTCCCAGCTCTTCAGCATTTCCTCTTCTACTTTTTACGTCTCTCTTGTATAATGCCCTTTAAGAGAACATGAGCTGTCAGCAGAGGCTGAACACGACCTCCAGAGTTCCATTCCAACCTCAATTACTGTACAATTCTATAATTTATAGATTGCCTGTCACTCATTTGGCCTATCTGTATTTAAATCATATTTGAGCTTTGTCCAATCAAGAAACACACTTGTCATCTACTCTTGTTTTTTTCTTTTTAGGGCTTTTGAGAGAAAACTGCCTCCAAAATTACTGGTGAAGTCCAACTCATGTTGCAGAGAGTGGTTGGGGGAAATACAGAACCCACCTGCAGGAACCAGGGAAGTTATACGAGTTGTTTTCTGTCTCTCTCCTGCAGAGAAGCGTTGAGTTGGCATATGCAGGACTCAGCAGGTATTACCAGAGCTTTTATGGTACCTTCCTCCTTTCTCCTTGAGCTTTTAAGCAGTGTAGAATGCATAAACATGTATCATAGGGTGGTGTCTCTGAATTTTGAACAAGATAAATGTGCTTGCTTCTGACATCAGTACAAAAACTATCTACTTAAGTAGCTGCTGTGTATAGCATCTACAGCTGGCATATTAAAGCCTATTAGCTCCAATTACTCCATGTAATTCAGCCAAAGTCAAGTTGATTTCACACGCTGCAGCTCAATCTTAAGCCATCCCACCCCACTCAAAACTTGAAGAACACTCTCGAACTCTATTGCAAAAAGAAAACATGCATGTGGAAAAAGAGAGCAAGCCACCCAGGAAGCACGTGGACCCACTGACCAAGCATGCAGGAATGGAATCAGGAAGATCAACACTCAGATGGAGCTGAAAATGGCGAGGAATGTGAAAGGCAACAAGGGCTTCATAGGTACAGCACCGACAGAAGGAAGACCAAAGACAGAGGGAGCTCACTTCTGAATGGGGATGGTGATGAAGTGATGAAGGGCACAGAAAAACATAAGGTACTCATTGCCTTTTTTGCCTTAGTCTTCACTGGTAAGATCTCCTCTCAGGCTTCCCACACTCCTGAGGCTAGACTCTGAGGGAAAGAAATACTGCCAACGTCAGAGGAAGAACAAGTTAAGGATAAGCTGCACATAGAAGCAGGGTGATATATACATCCAAGATTTACAAGAGCTGACCGATGTCACTCATCTTTGGACGGTACTTGGTAAGTGGAGTAGCTCCCCAGTGAGTGGAAAAACACAAATGTCACACAGCCTAACCTCAGTCCTGGGGGAAATTACGTGGCAATTCCTCCTGAAAGCTATTCCTAAGTACATGAAAGACAAGCACAGGGAAAAACCAGCATAGATTCAGCATGGGCACAGACTGCCTGACCAACTTAATGACTTTTTATGATGAGTTAACTGGCTCTGTGGACAAGGGGAGAGCAGTGGATGCTGTTTATCTTGACTATGCAGTTTTCTATGTTGTCTTCCATAGCATCCTTGAAGCTATACTGGGGAAATAGGAGGAGTCTAGATGAATTGATCACAGTGCAAGTAAAAAAAAGGCTGGATCATCAGGCCCAAAAAATAGCAACCAACCATTCAAAGTCTAACTGGTGGCCAGTTATAAGTGGTATCTGTCCATCATCAATATCTTTTAATATCTTCATTAATGACTCAGATGATGGGATAAAACACAGATTTTCAGCAAATTTTCAGTTAATATCAAGTTCAAAGGAGCAGTTGCTAGGTGGGAGGGGAGGACTGCCATTCAGAGGCACCTTAACAAGCTGTAAGAATGGTCTGACAAACCTCATCAAGCTCAACAAAGTCAAACATAAAATTCCACACCTGGGACAGAATAATGTCATGCAGTACTGCTGGCCAACATCTAAATGGCTAGATATCAGCTCTCCAAACAAGACCTGAGGCCCTGATGGAAGGACAACAGCAAGTTGAACATAAGTCAGCAATGGGTTCTGGCAACTGCAAATGCTAGTGGGTTGCACCAGCAAGAGCAGACCAAGGGAAGTGACTTTTAAGTGCCTGTACTTAAAAGCTGCATCTAGAGCACTGTGTCCAATTTTTAACCCCCCTAGTTCAAGACAAATACTGATAAGCTGGAGATAGTGCAGCACAGGGACACTAAGATGGTTAGAGGGTCTAGCAAACATGATAATCAAGGAAAGATGTGGAAAGCTGGGTTTATATAGCCTTGAGAAAAGAAGTGTAAGAGGGGAAGGGGGACAAATCACTCTATTCTACTACTTAAAAGCTGGCTATAGAAAATATAGATAAACTATGTTCCTAAAGAGTTTCCAATATTCCCACTAATCTGACCTACAGTTAAAAGTTCAGTAGTGTATATTTACAAACACACAGCTACATAAGACTTTAAAGTTCGTATATACCACAGGTAAGACATTCACAGGGTTATTTCAAGTTGGCAGAGGCAGAAGTTACCCTACATACATCAGTTGCAATAATCATAGAATTATAGAATCATAGAATGGTTTGGGTTGGAAGGGACCTTAAAGCTCATCCAGTTCCAACCCCCCTGCCATCAGCAGGGACACCTTCCACTAGACCAGGTTGCTCAAAGCCTCATCCAGCCTGGCCTTGAACATTTCCAGGGAGGAGCAGCCACAACTTCCTTGGGCAACCTGGGCCAGTGTCTCACCACCCTCACAGTGAAGAACTTCTTCCTAATATCTAATCTAAACCTCCCCTCTTTCAGCTTAAACCCATTTCCCCTTGTTCTGTCATTAACTGTCCTTATGAAAAGTCCCTCCCCAGCTTTCTTGTAGCCCCTTCAGGTACTGGGAGGCCACTAGAAGGTCTCCCCGGAGCCTTCTCTTCTCCAGGCTGAACAGCCCCAACTCTTTCAGCCTGTCCTCACAGGAGAGGTGCTCCAGCCCTTGGAGCTGAAGAAGGCTGAAGATTCATAATCTTTCTGAATGTTCCTTAGCACATCACACTCTCACACAAGTGTTGCCTGAAAATGGATACCCAGGATCATGGCTCCTGCCAGCCCATCTCATGTTATCAGTTTTGCAATGACAACAAACGGTCACAGACACAAATGTGGTTGCATACTTGTACTGACCGCTAAACATTGCGACATACAGCACTGGAATTTTGCCATGATCACCACTTAACCACATTGTCATCTTATGTCCCTTGCTTTCTGCTATCTTTGAAGATACTTATTTAAGTGACTGCTTTTTTGAAACATCAGACAACAGAAAGAAGGAGCTGAGCATTTTTTAAGCTCCCTGACAGATTTTCGTAGTAGCCCACTGCAATTTTTAGATTTCTAGAAATGTTTAGGTGCCAACTCAAGACAAACATTTCATCATTCACCAGCACTCATTCCAAGTAAACTGTCAACATTCTGT
>NW_010321610.1:0-3859 GCF_000700745.2 Antrostomus carolinensis
TGCTCTCTGGAGAACCCCGACTCTGACCGCAGGACTCTCTGCTCTTCCTTGCTCCGGTTCCTTCGAGACCCCCCGGTGCCCATATCACCCAGGCAAGACCTCCGGTGGGGGCAAATCTTTCCCTCATGGTGGGAGCTGGGGCAGGTGGGTCTATGTAACCCACCTCCATGGGCTCTACCATCCTTACAGGGCCAGTGTTGGCCGTGGGCAAGGAGCCATGCTGAGGGCTATGGTGAGCTGAGATGTGCCAGGGGCTGGCTGCTGCTCCTGGGGCTCTGGTGGGGCAACTGCTTTTGCCAGAGGATGCTTTGCCTCTGTAATAGCTTTAAGATCTCGTTATCTCCTTGCTTGGGGATGGCAGGGATGAGGAAATGGTTGCTCATACTTGTCCAGGGCTGGAGAAATCTCCCGGGAGCCTCGTGGGCAGAGTAAGTGCCAGAGATGAGGATGCTGCCTCCGAAGCATCAGAGCCTCTTTGTTTTCCCCACTGGCATGATGGGGAGTGGGGACGAGCTCCTGTGTGTCACCTGCGCTTCCAGGGCTGCGGGCAGCTCGAGCGATCAATGCCCCATGGCTGCTGCAAGCTCCTTAGTCTGTTAATCCCTCTCTCCTGCTGCCAGGGTGCTGCCAGCTCTGAAACGCTTCCCAAGGCTGGATTGGGACAGGTGAGCTCAGCAGCAGGGGCAGTTAGTGTCATCTGCTCCTTCATGAGGTCTGCAGCATCTCCTGTGCCACTGATGGTTCCTTCATGTTCCCCTGGCCAGGGCATTAAGCAGGATGCACTCCTGCAGGCAGTGGGTGCCCTGCAAGCATCCCGCAGGTCCCTGTTTGCCCTGACAAGCAGGAGGGTTGTGCTGCCTGATCCCCGGGGGTTCTTCCTCTGTGGGTGCCTGAGGAGAAGAACAACAGGCTCGAGATGTCCCCTTCATCCTGCTGCAGCCATCCCAGCTTGCTGTGATGCTTGAAGGCTCAGAGCTGAGCTCAGGGTCAGCTCGTGTCACAGCCAAGTGGCACTGCCTGTGCCAGCCGGCGTGGCCAGCCCCGTGTCCCTGCTGCCAGCGTCCCCGCCGGGCGGGAGGAAGGCCAGCAGACAGGAGCGGGGAGCGGTGCCAGACAGGGCTGGAAGCAGGTTCAGCGACAAGAGGTTTATCCTGGAAGGAGGAAATGAGAAAACTCCAGATTTGCTATTCCAAAGTCCAGGGCTGCAGCGTGACCAGCTGAGCTGATGCTCCAAGCCCTGGAGAGGGGATTTTTGCTTTCTGTGAAATTAAAAGCTTAATTCTACTCCCTGGGAGAAAGACAGGCTGCTGGCCCCCGCCCCCTGCATCGCCCTGCAGCCCAGAGGTTTCGGTGCTCGTTGCCCCTGCAAAGGTGGTGTATTTTTTCCCATTCCCTTCTTCCAATCCAGGTCTCCCATCCCCGTGGCTGCCCGTGGCTGCGTGCTGTCGCAGTGCGAGCCGGGGCTAAGCTGTCCCGTCCTGTCTGTTGCACAGATGCATTTTCTCTTGCCTGTGGGCAATGCCCTGGTGAAGGGAAATCACAGTGCCCTATGCATTGCTGGGCAAGGTTGGGTTTTCAAGACTATAAAGCAGTTTCCAGCCAGGAAAACAGGTTTTTAGGCTGTTTTGGGAAGGGAAGGAGTGGGAAGCGTTTGGAGGAGAGTTTAATAGTGCTCCTGTTGTACAGGGCACTGGCTGTGTTTATGTGGAGCTGGAGCTGCCTTATAGGAGCAGCAGCTCCGGGTGGCATTGCTGCTCCTATAAGGCATCTTCGGCTCCGAGATTCCCCAAGAAGGTCAGGCAGGGAGCAAGGGAGGGGAGGAAATTCCTCCTTTGCTCATGTTGGGGAGTTATATTTAGCCCCGGGGATATCAGCCTCGCTCAGGCCTCGCCACGCACCGTGTGCTGGGGGAGCAAGGGCTGCCCTGGGCACATGTGTCCAGCGCTTGGTGCTGCCTCTCCCCATTGTCATTCCTGGGTACAGGAGTGATTTGTCTGAATCCAGTGGGATGCAGCTGGGCACGGGGAAGGCTGGAGGCTAACAGCACCCGAGATGGGGCACCGGAGCCCTGACTGTTTTGGGTGCCCAAGGTGAGGAGCAAGAGGGGTGTTTGCTGACCACGTCTGATCCTGCTGCCTGCGAAAGAGCTGACAGCGGTGCTGCAGGTGGGGAAGGTTCCCCACCTCCCTCCATCTGCTCCCTTCATCTTTTCTCAGTCCCAGCCCAGAAGAGTGCTTCTCTCAGGGTCGAAGTAGCAAGGAGCAGGCACAATCCTGCCCTGCTCCAGGGCTCCTCCTGCCAGGATGGATGATGCCCTGGAGGTGCTGGTGGGGGGTTTTCCCCCTGGACCTCCCCCTGCAGGTGTTTCCCCAGGGGAAAAGACACTGAGCTGGGAAACATCTTTGACTCAGAGCCATGTGAGCTCTGCAGGGGTGACTTGTCACCCACTCAGGCTGCCAGGTCACAGCCTGTTTCACGCGAGCGCGTGTGGCTCTGTCCCTGTGTCACCATCGTCTCCCTCCCTCTCTCCCCAGGTATGCTGGAGGATGGGAAGAAGTTTGATTCCTCCCGCGACAGGAACAAGCCGTTCAAGTTCGTGATGGGCAAGCAGGAGGTGATCCGCGGCTGGGAGGAAGGAGTTGCTCAGGTGCCTGGTGCTTCTCCACCTCGCGATCTCCCTCGTGGGGCTGTGCAGAGCCGCCTGCCTGGGGAGCTGCAGCGTGGGCAGAAATCAGTGTGCAGCTCCTTCTCTATTTTTTGTATTTTCTGTTTGATTCCCCTGTGTTTTCCACCCCTCCGCCCCCACAGCGCTGGGAGGTGTGGGTGTGAATATCACCTTCTGCATTGCCACCTGCCAGATGGCAGGAATGGAGCAGGGCCGGGCCCCAGGAACACCTACAGCACGTTGGTGACTCAGCGGTGACATTTCTCTACTGAGTCAGCTCTGGAGGAACACGACAGGGAGTGCTCAGGCCTCCTGCTCCGAGCGGAGATGGCTCCTGGGCTGCGAAGCCCACGCAGAGGGAGGGCTGGTGGGCACAGCACGGCTTCAGCTCCTGCGTGCGTGACTGCAGCCAGCTCCGTGTGCTGCTGGGGACACAGCACGAGGGTGCCAGTGGCTGTAGGGAATGGCCTGGCACTCCCTACCTGTCCTCGAAAACACTCGTGTGAAGGACATCTCAAGCCCTGCTCTTTTTCCAGCCCGTGCTGTCTGCCTTTCCCTTCTGATGTTCTTCCCATTCCTCTTCTGTCCCCTCCAGTTTGCCCAGCCTGGGTCCTTGCTCTTGCCCCAGTACAGGGAAAGGAATGGGGACAGGTCTGTGTCCCTCTTGCTGTCATTTACCCGGTGTTTGTCCCCATCTCTTGACATCTGTGTTTCTTTCCCTGTCCCCAGATGAGTGTTGGTCAACGGGCAAAGATGACCATCTCCCCAGATTACGCCTACGGCTCTACTGGCCACCCAGGGATCATCCCACCAAACGCCACTCTAATTTTTGACGTGGAGCTCATGAAATTGGAATGACCTACCCCAGCACCCTGTCCTCGGGTAAGGAGGGGCAGCTGCTGGCGGGGAGTGCTGGGACTTGAGACCCCCGTCTTTTGCCTCGGGCTAGTGTGGGGAAGTGGGATGGAGGTGATGTCAGGGGGGTATGAGAAGGAGGGGCAGGCAGGTTTCTGGCTGTGGCTGGAGTTTGCTCTCAGGAGGCTGGTGAGCTGGGGATCGCTATGGTGGTACGAGCAGAGTTCCCAGCCTGGCAGAGTGGGACTGTGCCATGATGTTGCGGTGCCGGCTGGCTGTGCCTCGAGTGGGGCTGTGCTCTGGGGTCCGTGGGTCCTGCAGTGTGGGCAGGATGGGGCT
>NW_010321611.1:0-258 GCF_000700745.2 Antrostomus carolinensis
GCAGGAGGAGATGCTGGGGTGCTGCTGGCTCCACTGAGGTCCTGCCACAGGAGATGCCGAGGTGCTGCCAGCTCCACCGCAGTGTCACAGTGTTGGGGTACGAATCCCCCCGGCCCCACCAGCCCCGCAGGACGCAGATGCCAGGTCTGGGGTGACTGTGGCAGCGCTGGGAGATGAGGTCGTTGGGTTCAGAGCAGCTTCCCCAGGAGCAGACCCTTGTCCCAGGGTCAAGACACCGTCACCACCCCACGGCATCCG
>NW_010321612.1:0-895 GCF_000700745.2 Antrostomus carolinensis
CAAACCAGTCTGGGATTCTATGAAAACCCTGTATCTAAACACAGCAATTTAAGGTCTGGACTATGACTGGCATTTTCAGAATGGTAGGTGAAGGAGAATGTAAGTGTTCACAGTCCTATGACTTTTCAAGAACTGGAAAAAGACATGTGCTCAATATATGTTTGAGAATCTGTTTCGCATGAGTTTTCAAATGTTAACTACACTTTTAGGCAGAGGTAATTTGAACTTGCCTTTATTTACAGGAAAAAAAGAAGAAGAAAAAAAGAAAAAATCAATTTACACTTATTAGAGTTGCTCAATCCATAGGAAAGTGTCTTTGTTGGGTTTTTTTTTGGAGAGGTGTGGTTTTAGGGGTTTTTTGGTTTTGGTTTGGAGTTATACATTTGTTGGGTTTGTTTGTTTGTTTTGCTGGGGTTTTTTTAATGCTGTGGGAAACAAAATAAAGCAAATCTCAGCACGGCCACCAGTAACAAAATAATTGCCTGATGGCTTCTGAGCATATCACCCTCACACTGCCATCAACAGTCCAAACAGGTCAGGGACTCTGTTCTGGTGATGCCCGTGGAAAAAGAGAGGTGGTGGCAAATATGGTTCTGAGATCAAGTGATTTATTAACGAAAACAACATGTAGAACAAGGTCACCAAAGAGGGACAAGTGCTGCTTGAACAACAGTTCTCCAGACCCTCGCACAGACAGTCGTGCAGAGCAGCTGAGCCCTGGGAGCTGCTCAGGACACTGCCACGCACCAAACCCTCGTCAAACTATGACACCAGGCACCTCACTAGTTTGAAAGATGGACATAACTTAAGGCATCAACTTTCCTCAGTGACATTAATGACGTTTTGAGTTTAATCAAGAACTCTGGAAATATAATAAGGGCAAGTGTAGGGTGTT
>NW_010321613.1:0-207 GCF_000700745.2 Antrostomus carolinensis
CGGTGGTAAGAGCCTGGTGGGCAGATGCCCCCGGGAGTTGGGATGCTGCTCCAATCCCTGCTCTCCATCCAACACCTCCCAGCTACAAAACAAATTACTTCCAAGCGGTTAATCCCCAAGGAGACCCCCCGCCGGCAGGGCAAGCTCCCCCGCGCGCTCCGGGGACGCCAGGCCGCAGGGCGGGACCCCACGGCGCTCGGGGACCCG
>NW_010321613.1:268-765 GCF_000700745.2 Antrostomus carolinensis
CCCAGCAGAGCAGGATGTGACCACATTGATCAACCTCCCCGATTAATTTTTTAGCTAATTTTTTTAATATCATCCGCTATCCATCGGGATGTGCCCAGGAATGGCTGCGGGTGTGTGGGGTGGTGTCACCCACGGCAGAGCCCCCCGCGTCCTTTCACCCATTGGCACCTATTTTGTAGGATGTCGTTCCTGAGCCATCGCGATTTGCCGGTGAGAACCCAAAACCCCTCATCCCTGCATCACCCTGGACCCCGGCACGTCACACCGGTTCCTTCAACCCAGTCACACCAGTTCCTTCAACCCAGTCACACCAGTGCACACGCTCCCGCATCCCCCACCACCCCCTAAAAAACACCACAACCCTTCAACCTTCCCCTGCTCGGCAGCCAAAACGGGGCTGATCTCCATCCTCCATCGCCAGACCCACCACCACCACCGCGGCACCCGCTGGGGATATATCCTTGGGGGGGTTTTTTGTTGGTTTTGGTGGTTTTTGG
>NW_010321613.1:1004-1224 GCF_000700745.2 Antrostomus carolinensis
CCATCAGCTGACACCCGCAGTGCCATGGGGGAAGGTGGCACCCAGCTTGTCACATCGCCATCTCCCCACAGCACCCTTCCTCCTCCTCATCCTCCTCCTCCCGGGCTCCATCCGGAGCAGGGTTGGTTGTGGGTTGATGGAGCTGGGATGCTGCTCCCAGTCCCTCCCTGCTCCATCCAAGGCTCCCGGGTCCCCAGCGCTGCGTAAGCCGACGGGCTCG
>NW_010321614.1:0-1064 GCF_000700745.2 Antrostomus carolinensis
CTAATGATGACCTATGTTTTATTGGTGTTTTTTTTTTGGTGGGGATTTTTGTTGTGTGGTTTTATTTTTTTTCTTTTCTTCTTTTCTGTTGTTCATTAAACTGGTGGTTCCAGAGGACCATGAATGGTGACGTGACTCTGGGGTTTCTTTCCGGAGTTGTAACTGCCAGTTCCAAGTTCAACATACCAGTCATAGCTCATATTTATTTTTTTTTCCCCCTAGATGCATTATTTTAATTTTATGTATGTTGAAGTCCATCATTTTGTCTACTCTCTTGATTTTGTGAGATCTTTTTGAGTTTCATGCCTCCCCTAAATTATTTTGAAATCTAGTCAAGATTAACCCTCTGGAAATTAATCTGGTCAAGTGGTGGATGTAATGTGCAGAACAATTTAGTGCTGATAACCTTAAACATTGTTATTAAATAAATGTCTTTGTCTACACTGTTCTTTTATAGAGCTTTGTTGGCTGGTTATCTTGAGAGCAAATAATTTGGAGAAAAATGGTAGCAGTCCTAATACATGTTGTTCTGTACAACAGCATGAATTTGTGATGGTGGGAAGGTACAAACAGATTACAGCCATGTCAAGTTTAATACCCAGACAAAGAGTTAAATTATTTCAGTAATGAATTTTGAGATTACAGCCATGTCATGTTTAATACTCAAAGAGTTAAATTATTTCAGTAATGAATTTTATAGATGTGTTTACATTGAAATAAACCATTTGTGCATCTTTTGAAAGAGATGTAATTGGGAAAATGAGAGTCCCAGCAAAAAGTCAGATTTACCTGGGAATTTAAGATTGACAAGAATTGAGGAATGGGTCTTGTGATCTCAAGAAACTTTCAATTCTATGGAGCTTCTCTATGCAAAATGCAAACATAGTTTTTTATTTGTTTGTTTGTTTGTTTTTCATTTCAGATCTTAAAATCTGTTGAGTTAGATTGGGTTAGGGTAACCCAAAGTTAGATTGTGGGTAAGCTATTGTATGATATTTGTTGTGATTTTAGCAATTTAGTATCTAGTAAAATGATAAAACAAATTATTAATTTAAACTCTTGAC
>NW_010321615.1:0-1469 GCF_000700745.2 Antrostomus carolinensis
GTGCTCCTTTTATTCCCGCCCCCCCTCTCCCCTTACCCCCGGGAGGTGAAGGGGGCTATTTTAGTTTATGGCAATGAGGAAGGTAGATGATGGCAGCCTGCGCGAACTGAAGCAAAACATAAATATAACTTAGAAAGCCCTCGGTTTATGAACACTGCCTCTTTGTTTTCCAGATGCTCTACCTGAATAGTTTAGATATTTCCAGCATCTTGTCTGATGTAGGGCTATCGATCAGAAACGTTCACTTCCGAGACACTCGTGGGGCTACGTCTAGTTTCCAGACACCGGTATGTTTAGTTCAAAATGGTTATCAATTACAGTAATTACGATCATAATTAGATTAATGAACCGTTTGCAGCCCAACCTACCAAGTGCAAAAACTTCGTATTCTCCCGACGTCGTGCACTAAAAAGCGGGCTTTACGTAAACAAATCCAGATGAAGGCAGCGTAAGTCTACAGGAGAAGCCTCACCCCCGGCTGCACTAGGGGCTGGCGGGCGTCTTTCCATCGGAAAAAAAGACCCGAGCCCGCAGGAGCCACCTCTGCGTATCAACGTCAGGGAAAAACCCAGACCCTGGCTGCCTTCCGAGGTCTGGTGGCAATACAAAGGCTGCCCCGGAAAGCTCTAGGCTCGGCGTCGGCTTGTGGAGGGATGCGAAGGATTTGCATATAGCAAAAAAAACCTCCCCCCCAAAAAACAAACCAAAACAAAAACCCCAAACCCTCCCGTTTCCAGAAAGGCAAACCTAGCCGCATGTCCTCGATAACAACTACTCAATAAAACTAGTTTTGCCAGCCATGTGTAGCAAAGCCAGGCATCTGGTAAGGAATAAAACGTTAAGCTTTCAGCCGTTTATGCCAGAAGTCAAGTAACATACGCGTTTTCTTGTTCTGTTCCCCCCAGCATTAAAGTGGCTTCTCGCCACAAAAGCTTCCCTCGCCAGCTACCTTTTCTCTCCCCGCAGCCCCCTCTCGGGGTTTATTGCCACCAGGAGCGAGAAAATGATGGTGCCCACCAACCGGGTCATTATTGTTTAATCGATGCATCTCCGGAGCATGAAAAGGGTACCCGAGACGCAGTTATTGATTTCTTCTGCTCCCCCCCGCCTTAACTATCGCCCTCATTTCCACGAATGAAATAAATAAATAGACATTGCTAGCAGGGCTTCGCGATTCTGCCCCTGCTTAAGCCAAATGTGACTGTACATGTTCAATATTGCATGTCTGCTCTGCCAAAGACAGAGAGATCAAAGGTCATATTTAACATTCAGGAGGAGGGGCGGGTGCAGATTAATTAATAAATTAATATAGCGGTGCCTTTTATTGCCCAAGTCTAGCATTAATCTACTTTTACGATCCCGGAGGACAAGGAAAAAAAAAAAGCCCCCGAAAAAAACCATAAAATTAAAAAAACCCCCACAACTAACTGCCCCCCTAAAAAAAAAATAAATCACACGACGGAAAAGGG
>NW_010321616.1:0-24098 GCF_000700745.2 Antrostomus carolinensis
TGTAATAAAGGGAAGCAGGAGAGAAGAAGGAAACCTGGTATCCCTGCTGTTCAGCATCAGCTTTATTTTAGAAAAATTTAAGAGCTAACTGGGCAGCAAGGGGAAAAAAAAACTGCATGCTTTCATCCATGAGATGTTGTGGTAATGTGCTTCCCCTCATTGCCTTTGTAGCAAATAAGTTACTCAAGTCTCTTCCAAAATACTGATAAACTTACTGGGGTGTGATTTAGCTATTGCTGGTGTGTTTATTTGTGAAAACAAATAGAGGGAAGGAAAGAGAGGAAAATAGTAAAGCAGAAACAGGAGAAAGGGCCCTGCTGGGTGATGGACAGAGTTTGCCCCAGAAAGAGGAATGGGAATGAGGAGATGCCAAGAGCAGAGCTTGGCCCAAAGTGCAGAACAGACACGTTATCTCCTGAGCTCAGCACTTCAAGGGCAAAATGAGGCAGAAAGCCTCACTCACTTCAGTTCTGCAAGTACAACTCAAGTTAATCTCAGGCAAAGCAGTGACTTTAAGATATAGATCCCCAGATCATGCTCAGTCTGTTATCCTTCGCAGCAGATGCCCTCATCCCTTCCTCACCCTTTGATGAGCCGCTTTACAACCGCTCAGCCCAGAGGTCACCTTTCCCTCAGTAACCTCATCTACCAAACAAACAAATTGCTTCGGAAAAGAGCAGGGTTGCAGCTGAATTCCCACCCAGCCCCCACGCTCCAGTGCCCCGTTGGATCCCAGAGCAGCCCGGGCACGCAGGGTTTGACAGGCTGCTCACCCTCGCGCCTCAACAAACGTCGGTGCTTTCTGCTCCGCTGCGGGGTTTTCCTCTAGACCACACAAAGCCCTAGGCAGAGATTTCATACATGGAGCCAGAATAAAGCCTGGGCTGTTTGTGTGGTAAAACAGGAAGCTCGTTAGATGTGACGGGATCAGTGCTATACAAATGCTATTTTATTTGCATGTATGTGTGAGGTGTGCGGCAGTTTCAGGCTGACCTCAGGGCAGCAGATGAATGACCCTGGTGCCACCAGGCATCACTCCACTGGAAAAACCCCTCTGTGTCCACCACCAGGGCTCAGGGGCTGCTCAGGCCATAATCCAAGACCAAGGGGCAGGTACCACACACCAGAAGAAAGGTCCAGCCCCTCCTCACTCTGAGGTTCAGCTCAGACAGCTGTAGCTCCACAACAGCCCTCTGGAAACACTTTACCCAGTGATTTTTCCACTTACCTATACACAGAGATGAGGATCCAGTTGGCACTGGCCTTGCAATGGGGAAGGGATGCTGGGGAGGCAGAAGCGTGTGTTGACACAGCCCAGACAAAGCCCTAACGCCGCACCAAGCCCAAGTCCAGCCATCTGTCCACAAAAGCCACTGCTGGATCACCTTGGAGAAACAAGAGTTACCATCTGATTTTCACCATATTAAGTCACCTAGAAGAAAAAGATCTTCCTTTTGACATTGCTCTTGATACTCTGGCAATCAGGTTATTACTGCTGAAGTAAGTGTCATTGCACACAGACAAACATGTGGGTTGCAGATGCAGGTACATGGGAAACTTCTGCACTAGTCCCAGCAGATGAATTGTTGTTTGCATTGGACAAAACAAACAGTATATGCAAAGAACAGGACGTCACACTTTTTCTATCTTGAAACGCAGAGAGCAACTTAACTCCTCCTTAAGCCAGACCCTGCTGGCTCTTTGGCAGTCTTTGAAGATAAGAGCAGATAGTACCTCAGAGGATTCAAAAATGTTCCATAAAGTAAGATGAAAGTTTAAAATATAAATTAAACTGGGACATAAAAAAAACCCCAAAAAACACAAAACCAAAAACCTTGAAAAATAATCTTGCCCTTTTCTCAGATGATCTGAAACAACCTAGAGAGGAAAAATAATATCGTACAGAAGCACAGTGTCAGGCACTGCAAGGATGTGCTCGTGGTTGGCAATCCCCCACACTTTTCTTTCCTTGCTATAAATGAGTTGGCAAGAGCTGTAATCTGAGAGCAAAGCCTTTGCTTCCAACCTAACCAGGACGAGGTTAATGTGGGAACACTTTCCAACAGTAAGGGAAGAAGACCCCACCTGGTTACAACAGATGATAAATATTTCTCTGGGAAGCCTCTGGTTTGGCTAAATTACAAGACATGAGGTGACGGAGAGTGGGGGGGAAGATGCTGGAGCAGGGAGGGAGGACTGCAACCCGAAATTAAACTGTCAGCTCAACAAAACACACCAGGTGATAAAGGTAGCATCGCTGTGGCTGTGAACTGCACATGGAGTACTGTCCTGCTCCTTCTCCTGAAGGTCTAAAGGCCATCCCCTCACCAGTCTGGGGTGGCAGGGACCTCAGAGAAAGCCTGAGCAGCCAGAGATTACTGAGCACTCATCTGGAGCATGAGCAGAAGGTGATGGCTCTCAGAAAAGCACTGTCACATTCAACGGTGTGTTCCTGTTACAGCTCACTGTTAACTGCTGCTGCAGCTCCAGGACAACAGCTGCAAAAAGCACACAAAGGGATCAGTGGGGACAGCTGGCACGTGTGCAAACACATCTCCTTCAGTGAGTCCTTTTTCAAGGTCACCAGCACCATATTCAGCCACAGCACAAGCTGGCCTGGGCCAGCACTCTCGATATTAAAAGGAAACAATCCATTAAACATGTCTCTTTGTGTCCTCTCATCCTCGCTGGTGATCCGAGCCCATCTCCACCAGCTCAGGGAATTAGTCATCAGAGTGGCATAACATGACCTACCAGTCCTCAGCGGGGATAGCAGATACCTGCAAGCCTGCAATTTGCCAGCCATCAAATAGATGTGGATGGTTTGTCAGATCCCAAATTACAGTGCAAGTAGGAACTGAAGGTTTTACAGGAGAAATTATTATTGTCAGGGTTTTATGGAGAAAATAACCCCATAGAATGTATTTTAAGGTAGTAGTTTAGACAGGAGCATGATAACATCATAAACCATAAGAGGAAAACTTGAGGCATTTAAAAGGATCAGAGGAAAAATGAGAGTGAATTACTACTCTCTTGCCTTTCCTAGTTATTTGTTATCTTAAATAATGTGTGTGTGTCTGTGTGTGCATTTGTAAATATATTTCTTTAATTCTTTTTCGGTAGATTTTACAAATAGAAGAGTTCACAGTGTTGCTGTATTAAACAGAAAATAAAAATTAAAATTAAAAAAAATTTGGTGTTTAAAAGCACCAGCCAGAGAGTGCAGGTAAGTAACCACATCGCTGCAGAAGATGCAGGATGCTGTCACCCAGCAGCCCATCCATCTGACTGCAGCCACCAGGGCCAGCAAAGTTCCCTTTGAAAACCATAAGTAGGTTTGATTTGGTTTGGGATTTTCTCAGTGGCCCTTTATGCAACAAAACATAGAAAAGCTGCATCCGTGCAGCCTGAAGAGCGAGGTGCAGGCACCTGGCTACAGCTAAGGGCGTGCAGGGAGCTCAGCAGGATGCACCAGGACGGTGGCCTTCTGCTTCTTTGGAGCAACCAAAGTCCTCAGGGTTGTATGTAGGAGCAGCCTGAAGTTCACCTGACTGCTCCATGTCATCCCACACAGGGATGAGCCTTTGCTCTAACAGAGCACTGCCCATATCTCCTTCTCAGATCAGTTCTCCTAAAGAGTGGAAGAGGCAGGTGGCAACAACCAGGGCTGTACAACATTCACCCACATGCATTCCTCCTCCAGCCATCTCAACCCAGCATGCAGCACTTCACCCAGCACTTGCAGCAGATGCTTCCTTTAATAACAATAAAACTAAACTATGGAAAATGATGCACATGAACCACAGAGGTCTTCACTCCAATTATTTTCACTGAAGTACTGTATCAAAAGTATCTCAGAGCTGTCCAGGCTCTATTGGAGAGGTATGGAAATTAGAAATTGAAAAGGTTCATTCAATGACAGGTTCAAGAAATAGACTTCTTAGCTCAGCTCCCTGCTTTCTGTACAGGCATATCACCTGTGTCTGATAAATGGAGACATGAATGAAAGTCTAAAACATATTTAAGCAACTTTCTAGGAAATGTTTTCTCTCTTTTAAAAAAATATGATTAGGATCCATTACTGTTTTGAGACTCTAGTCCAACATTTTCACTGTAAATCACTAGCCAAGTAGGAAGCTGATGAATGGAAGTGTCTGGTTGACAGAGAGAGAGGCAAAGTGATTTCACCCTTCATTGAACTCTTGCAACTTTCTAAGGTTTCCCTCTCTCAAAGTCCAGTTTTCTAACTTCTGCTGGAAGATTTGAATTACAAAATCCTGCTGCTCAGTGCAGGATATGGGGACAAAGCAGAGCTGGGCATCTCCCAAAGGTCTGGAGAGCCATCACCCATGGACAGGCTGGCTGTGTGGGATGCTCTGCCTGCATCCCGTCCCCAGCAGCCTGTGGTAGAGCGAGTGGCTGTATCGGGTGTGGGCAGCCAAAGCTGCACGGCACAAGGTGCTGGCATGGGAGGATGAGGATGGAAAGGCTGCAAAGGCTCCTAGATCCAGCTCACCACTCTCCTCCCCCTCCCTCTCCGCAGCTCATGGGCTATGTAAAGTGCTGAGCAGCTTTTATAGTCCAGTCCCTTTCAGATGCACAAGCAACCCCAGGTAGCAGGTCATGGGCTGGCTGCAGCACGTTACACTTAAATAACCACAGCACAGCTGACTGCAAATGCAGGGTGAGAGCAGGCATTTCTAGGCATGAAGACAAAACTGTTTCTCCCAGACGAACAGATTTCTAGGTGGTGTAAACCAGCCTGGATGCTGATTTCAGTGGGGCAATGCTGATTTCTATCATCTAAAGATCTATCTCGGACTATCTAGCAAGTGGGTCTCTGTTAGAGCAACTCCCAGGACATTTTCATGGTGTAACACCTCCTTCCCGAGCAAACCGTCAGCCAGGAGCATGAGTTATGTCAATGGCTTCATCACTTCAGACAAAGCCTCCACCATCTGCTCTACCCTCTAATTACAAATGCGGAAAACATAATTCACAATCAAATCACATAAAAAAGGAAAGAAAATGAGCAATTAAAATGCACATTCTGCCAGAGAAATCAGCCTTCCCTTCCCAGCCACGCTGTACCCAGTACTGCTCTTGCTTGTTACAGGCAGGGTCAGAATTAGTCCCGGACCACTGGAGACTTCAGTCCTGCTGGTTTCTCTGACAGCAGCCTTCCAGGCTTGATCTTCTCATCTACCAGGGACTCTCTTCAGCTCTAGCCTGCTGCTGTATTTACTGGTGACTTGCTAACCGTTGGGATCATTTTTTTTCTGAGGGAGCAATTTACCTTTCCAATGTAATGACATTTCTTTGTTATTTCCTGTTCCCTGCCTCTCTTCTGTGGTTCTCCTGGCTCACGAGTCAACAAAAACTTGAGTATTTCAGGGGAATAAGCAGGGATTGATGGTGGTGTGTTTGCCAGCAAACACTCCAGGCTGAATTCATCTTTGGTGCAACGTCACTGCGCTTGGTGAAATTATCATCCGCTCCATAACATTCATACTGAAATGTCCATTAACATTCAGGCATCATTTATACTCTATAAGTAATTCAAGCTTACAGAGGTAAGCTCTTGCGTGTTCAAAATTCAAAGTCTCCCTCTCTAATATCAGTTGGTTCAGAAGGGCTGAAATCCAGCTCTGAGGGCAGAGTGAAGGGTGGTCCTTGGAGAGGGATGCTCTGCTGGGGAGAAGCATTTGACTGCTGTACCTTACTCCCACATACCTGACCCATGAGGCTGGAGGACAGACAGCTCTGTCAGTCAGTCCATCCATCACTGATGCAAGAGATTTTAGGAGCAGCATGGAGGCCCATCAGGTCCATCCCAGAGGATCAGCACTCTGCACTGGTCCTGAGCAGGGGGAAAAATCTCTGCTCTGTTAATTGAAAGGAAAATGTCACGTGAAGAATTCAGAGCTCTGCATCTGACGTGTCCACAGAGCCCCTTCTCATGGCACACACTCCCACTCCTGCCTGGGTGGAGAAAAGCCCCTTGGTGAGCCAGCACTGCAGTCTGACCTGCTTCCCTTCCATCCCTGCTCAAAGCCTGCAAAAGGCTCACCCTCTCTTTCTGGCACCACTCAGGTTTCCTGATGGGGCCAAGGAGTACACAGGGGATGGTATCCACTGTCCTCTCACTGTCCAGTTGCTGTATGGCACGGCCACAGGAGGGGAAAGGGATTGGGCTTAGCACCACGGACCCACTGCCAGCACTGCCAGATGGCAGAGCCCCACTGTGCACTGTGGCACTCGGCCATTGCAGGGGCTTCAGCTGGACTCATCTTGTAGAGCAAAACTCCAGTAAGAAGTGGGCTGCAAGGGATCCAGGCTGAGGGAGGTCCCTGCCTGGACCATGCCACTGAATAATTTCTAACTTTCCTTTTAAAAGCCTACTCCAGTAATCTTCCTCCCCTGTCTGCCTTCAAAGCTGCTCCATGATATCCTCAAGGGCAAGGAGAGCACAGGGCTCTGATATTATTTCGGAAATGTTTCAGGGGTTTACAATAGTTTTACAATATCTTGCAGCAAGGTGGTGGATGGGATTCCAGACTAATCAATACACTAAGAAGCACCAAGTGCCGGATCACTGATCTGAGCTGAAAGAATAAATAGTAAATCAAAAGAATACAAAAGTGCCATCAGTTCTGTAAAGCAAGAAGATCAGTAACTTGTTCTATGAGCAATTCGGTTCCCAGATTCGAACCATGAGCCCAGCATGATACATTTCTCTTCCTGCACCAGCTGCTCTGCAGCCTGGTTGCTGCTGTGGGTGATCACATCCTCAGCTCCTTGGGAGCTGCTTGGTGTAAGGCTGGACATGGGCAGCCCGAGCTGAGCACAGGACTCAGGCAGCTCTCCCAACCCCACTCCCAAAGATGTGCTCACCCTCCCTGCCCCGCCTGGTTGCTGCTCCTCAGCTCCCTGGGAGCTGCTTGGTGTAAGGCTGGACACGGGCAGTCCAAGCTGAGGACAGGACTCAGGCAGCTCTCCCAACCCCGCTCCCAAAGATGTGCTCACCCTCCCTGCCCCGACTCTGCTCTTCTTCATGAACCAAAACCACATGATGCTACATGAGTAGAGCTGGATGCCAGCAGCAAGCCAAGGTCCCTGCAGCAGACTGGTGTGTCGCTTCAAAGGCAGCTCCAGAGCTCCCTCCCTCAGGAAGCAGCACTTGCTATCAGACATGCAACAAGTTTCTCCAGCAATTAGCAAATGGGGCTGAGATGATTCACAGCTCACAAGTGCCATCAGAGCCATGACAAGGCCTCCACCAAAAGCCAAGGATCACATCATCGCTGCTGCCAGATGGGACTCAGTGGCCAGCAGGTTGATTGGGCAGTCAGGCAGCACGCCATTAAGGGACAAGTGATCCGCTGCCTGGCTGTAAAACCTGTGACACGCAGTTCCACATGTCAAAGACAAGGCAAAGAGGAGTCCTGGCCACTCACAAAGCGCAGGGGCACCGTGACCCCCCTTCCCTCTCCTTTACAGCCACCATCTTGAATCAGAACAACCAAAGAGCTCCTAACAGGGGAGAAAGGATCTGTCATTCCCATTTTCTTAACAGCCCCTGTGCCCAGGGATGAGTCAATACCCATCATCTATTATTGCAAAAGAAAAGGTGGGTTTTTTAATATTTGGATATTATAAAAGCCAAACAAAAGTCATGCAACAAGTTATACATTCAAAGGAGATCTTTTTAAGTGCCAAACTGCAGCTGAACTGTAGTTATGGTTATTATGCAGAAACAGACATAAAACTGTAATGTGGATCAACATATTTTATCACAGTCATTCAACTGTGAGATTCATACTGAGTCCACGTAGCTCAGCTATTACCTTTCTACAGCCCTGAAAGATTTACCATAGTTTCAGCTTAATCTGGAATTTTATTATGTAGTTATTTTAATCTCACTTTATTTTATCACTGCTTGGAGTCCTATTATCAAAGTAGGATCATGTTTAGATACAGCAATGATGGATAGTGTTAGAAACAGCTAAAACAGAAACAGAACCCAGCTCTGTTTTGCTATACACAGTAGAAAACCATCAAGAGAGTCTTTTTGATACATTATGGAGTGATAAAGGGGTAGTTCCAACTGGGTGGTTGGGATGTTCCCTTCTCCTCGTTATTTATCTGTATGAGCATCTGTCACCCATCATCAGATTGAAAGCCAGGAGACCATGAGACTAACTTTTCAGAGATCATGGCTAAATATCAGGCACCAGCTTGATTTTTACATACTCTTCAATCTGTTTTGCTCAGGTAAAATACTTGTTCAGGAGAAGGACAAACCCACACCATCCTTCTCCCATCATTTTCTCCATAACACTGAAGTTGGGCTGGGACTCTAGTTGCAGCCAGTGACTCCTGCTAGTCATCATGAGAACGTGACTTTCACAAAAGATATGACACTGGTAGTGGATTAACCACACCCTGGGCTCAGAGCTGACCATGTAGGCAGGGTCTCAGCGTGCCAAAACCAGCCCTGTCCCCAGGGGCAAAGGGCTGGTGGAGCACAGCCTCCCTGCCAGCAAGCCAAGCCTCTCCTGCAGGTTTCCTGCACCATGATCTGGCTGCACAGGGTACTTGGTCTTGCCATGTGGTTTTTGGAGATGGAGTTGCTGCTTAGGCTGAGGTGATCTCTGAGAGCACGACTGGCACCTGGAGCTGCAGTCTTCGCCCTGTTGGTATTTTGTTCAGATGTCCTCTGATGGGTGATTTGCCACCCCGGTTCCTCAGTGAGGAATTCAGGGGAACATTAAAGGCAGGCAAGTGCTCTAAAGCACAAATTTACCTCTCCCCTGCCAAGGCATTTAAAATACATATTTAAGTGCTACCCCAAATCTGAATCTTTTTCTAAATTGTGACTAAAAATCTTTTGGATGTGGTTTAAAAACATAAGCACAAAATGGCACATGTGGCTGTTTTGGGAAGAGCCAGGAGAGGGCTGTTCATACAGCAGAGCGACGCAGCATTGGCAAGCAAAGTGTTGACTGACACAGGCTCAGTCATTGCAACTGGTGACACACAAGTCACCTGGACCAAAGGAGGGTTGGAGTCTAACTTGTCACAGGCTGTAAGTGCCACGCTGGGAGGAAAAATCAGCATCTTTCATTTAAAGCATGATCATCTCCCTGCAACACCTCCCAAAACACCTGTGAGACAGCCCTGGCAAGAGAAAGGGAGGACACTGGTCCAGGCCACCCAGAGGCATCTCCTCACAACCACCTCGCACCAAAACACAGCCTGGCACACTGATTTTTATTTCTCCCTCCTCCCTTTTCAGCATCCTCAGCCCTACAGAGCAGGGGGACAGGGCACAAGGCGATGACCGTAGGGCAGTTTCTTGGGGATGTCCACCACAGGTCCTGTTAACCCCCACGTGTCTCTGGCTTGCTGGGAATTGACCTTCTTACATGGTTACACATCTTCCACACCAGCACTGATGGACCAGCCCCGCGGGGACACCTAATCCCAGGGGAGCTGCAGGAGTCAGAGCTTTGGTGGAATCTGTCAGGAAATGGGATGTGAGTCACCTCTCCTGCACAGACACAGTCTCAGGCAGGAGCTGTGCCGTGGCACACGCTGAGCAGAGCCTGGCCCGGTCTGCACCGTCCTCTAGTGGCCACCAGCCCCGGTTCACTGGCCCAGCTCTGGTTCCCCAGGGCAGGGGAGCAAGGAAAGCCCTTGGGCAGCTCTGGTCAGATCTGCTGTGGTGCCCTGGCTGCCATCCAGCCCTTGCTTTCCCATCGCCCTGTGCCCCCACCCCATCGGAGTCCCCAGTTCCTCCCCTGCCCCTGTTCAGTGGAGCCTGGGACTGATGACCTGACACCAACAACTACTGCAGCCCTCACGTCAACCATCACGGAGGCTCTGCTTTCACCTGTCACCCCAAGAGCAGAGTCAAGAAGAACAATTGCTGCTGTTTCTTCCACCCTTTCCAGGGCTGATCTCCATCCCGGCAGGCGCCCAGCCCTGCAGAGCAGGAACAGGGAGCTCAGATCTCAGGGGCACCTGGATGGGAAAGGCCACCTGATGGCAACCTGGGTCCTGGGCCAGTTCTCAGCATGTTGCTCTGGTCTTTGCGCCCTGCTAACCTGACAATTTCTGCAGTTACTTCCCACGACAGCTCTCTCATCCCTCCTCCCTCCATACTGGCTTCAGTGACTCCAGGACAAAAAAACCCATCAGGTTATTATCATCCTGCACCAGCAAGTTTCCAAAGAGTCAGTTCCCCCATCCCTCTGCACACCTCAGACATCCTCTGAGACCAAACGACCTCACCAGTCTCTGCATCGAAATGGTGGGACACCGAACTGGTGTTACAGACTCCACTTTTCTTTCTGATCCCTGTCTTTTAGTTTCAACCCAGTTTTTTAATCTGTTTTTCTCCATGATAGCACACGCCACGAGCTTCTAAAAGCCGAGGCTTTGCCACAGTCTTGTAACAAGGAGATAAGAGACCAGCAGCGGATGAAACTCCTGCATAGCAATCACCCGCTGCCCAGCTCTGTACAGAACACCCAGGGTGGCATTTCCCTCTAAACAAGGCGATGAGCACATGGGAGGGCAGCCCAGACAAACCCCCCCAGCTGCCCCCCAGGGCCTGGGTGCGGCAGAGGGGACAAGCAGGATGGGTCACAGCTTCACTGGCCGGCAGGACACAGCCTGGCAAGCTCCACATCTGCAACTCAGAGTACTGGGACCAAAGCCCCAGGCAAAGTTGCCAGTGACAGCAATACCCCCCAGGAGGAAGACAGGGCGGGGGGCTCCAGCCTCCCATGCTTGAGCACAGAAAATGGGGATGATTTTTGCTGGGAAAACAATCTCTGCTGCTGAACGTGAAATAAAGAGGAAGTTTGAAGTAAATCAGGTCATAAATCTCTTGATAAGCTGGAAGAGAATAAAAGTTCCCATCAATATTTATACTCCTCAAAGATAACAAGAGTTCATTTACTAAATATCTTTGAGCAACTAAACCTTGGGGCAGACATGCACCAGAAGAAACAGTTCAGCCAGGCAGGATGCTTCAGGAGTTATCTTAACATGGAAAAGCTTCACAGGAGAGGACTTTATCTCTGGAAGGAGCCACATGCTATAGTTTTAGACATGATGCACTGAGCACTGGAAGCCAAGCCCTGGGACTGGATGCAAAAGTGGATCTGTTCCACCACCGTTTGGCTTCACCAAGGCTTGGAGCCATAGCGTGCAGTGCCTGAGGCTGGTGAGCAGTCAGGCACCCTTCAGGCACGTATCAAACAAGATCACCATGTGCTGGCTCATGGACACAGCCAAGCACACAGCTCATCAGAGCTGCTCTGCAGCAGAGCCCCGCGGCACACGCTGGGTAACCAGCAGCAGTGCTGATCACTGCAGACATCCCTGCTGCCTGCCCACGGGGCTGTCATGGTGCTGGGATTTCACTTACAGCCTGCAACCCTTGCCCTGCCCTTCCCCTGTAAGTCTATCTGGGTGACACAGCAGAAAATTTCACCTACAGCTTCTCTCAAGGCTCACTCAACTCCAGGAGCCATTGCCCAGATCGCAGTAGGACCTTCCCTGGGCAGAGCAGCACACCCAGCAGAGAGGCTTGTCTCTTCAGCAACAGATGAGACTGAAGGCCTTGCTGCTGGGCGGGTGATGTTCCTGATCAGCTCAACCTCTGCACTAATGCATGTGCAGGATGGCAGCTTGGAAAATTGCAGGAAAGCAAGTCAGTTCTCTCTGAAGCTGGTCATGCACTAGCCCAACTGCAGGTGCCTTTCACCAGCTCTAATGAGAGTTCCTTGTTTGTCTCTCTTTTGGCTTGGCCATCTGCTCCAGTTCTCTTTCTAGTGATGCAAGCATGGCCCAGGGGCAGGGCTAAGAAGCTGCAGAAAAGCAATTCTTTTTATTAACAGACCAAAAATTTCCTTCATAAACTACGCTAAGATAGACTCTTGGCTTATTAATAGCAGTAAATCTCCAAGTGCGATAGACTTCAGTTAATGAATATTGATTACAATAGTGCTGGAGAAGGCTGGTGTCAGTCCAACTGAGATCCTGCACCCCTTTGCCTGAGCAGGGCTGTAAATTACCTGAGAGCTCATTTGTTTTTCAAAATGAGGTAGTGGAAAACACTGTGGTTACGGCTGCACTGCAGCTTTCACTATCCCAGGGCTGGGAAATCATCTTAATGCCAATAGCAGCTGGTTGGAGGGGCGAGACATTTCTTACTTGGGTTTTTAAAAGCACTTGGGAGCCTGTGGACCTGGCCCTTTTGGGGCTAAGGCAGGATTTACCAACTCACTCCATGTCCTCCTGAGAGGAGCTTACACACAGTTTAGAGGAGCAGGGGTGGACTCCCAGGTGGTTAAGATGACAGGCTGGGCATGCCAGCTAGGCAGTTCCTAACACCACCTCAAGAGACCTGAATGTAGGGTGTGAAAAGCCAGTTATTTTACACACAGAAGACTAATTTCTTGGAGAACCACTGCCAGCCTGCAACCAAGCGTACTTATGTCCCGCTGTGCTGGAAGAGGACAGATCCCTCTACCTGGGGCAAGTCTGCCCCAGGCCTTTGGCTGGCATTTGTACTTTTCCATCTATTTAAGGATGTAAATCACCATTTCCCTCTATCTCCCAATGAATATCTTAAAAATAAGAACCTCAGCTGTTAACACAAAAACCTGGACTTTTGATTCACAAGACAAATCTCATCGTGCTCCTAATGAGTGGCTCTATCTTTTACCTTCAGGCTGGATGACTTTGAATGGTGTTTAAACGAATGAAAGCCCAGGAAAATAAACCAAGGGCAGTCCATTGCAACACAGAGAGACCTTATCGCTATCCTCTGGTAGGGAAATGAGGCACTGATGAGCAGGGAGGGTGGAGGACTACGTGGTTTCACACAACTGTCTTTTATGCTCACTGAAATAACCCAACAACAACAAAAAAAACCCAGAACTCTTCCCCTTCCCACACTTGATAAAAATCAAATAATAACAGGAGTGACTTATGCACTCTCTGCCTGGGACTTCAATCTGGCCTTCCAGTTAATACACGCTATGATTAAAGCATCTCTAATCTGCAGTCTGTGGAGACCTGTAGAGCAGCAGCAGCAGTGAGTGTGCAGCCTGATAAGGATTGTTCACTCAGTGCAGATGAAACTTTTAATATTTATAACTGCTGATTTTTTTTTTTTCCTGATGCCTCCTATTGAGGGAAAGGGGGTGAAAGTTTAAAGATAAAAACTTGATGAAAGACCAAGTGGAATGTTTTTCCAAGGACAGGCAGCGGCTTAAAGCTATCTCCACCTAAGAGCTGGTTTAAGAACACTGCTAAGGGGAATGCAGTATTGAAGATGGGGGATGAAGTCTTGGGAAGACCTTCAAGGCTTGCCCAAAGAGCAGCCAGGTTTTAAGCTGTAAACTCCTCTGAGCTGCCTGCAGTGTGCCATGTCTGCACCAAGCACAGTGTGGCTGTGTCTGGGACTGCTAGGCATCACCACGAAATATTAAAGTCACCCCAGGTCAGCTGCACACACTTTAAGTAAAGTACTAACAGCATTTCCAGCTCGGCACTGAAATATGCTGAGAGATCTGAAAACACAGTGTCAGCCCAACCCATCAGCAAAGGTGAAATGGCCAGAACACGGCACTGGGAATGCACTTAAAAAAAATGAATTGCACCTTGCTTCAATCAAGTCACCATTAATTGCAGTATTGTACGGCTGGTGAAACACTGAAGATGCTGGTGCCTTCGCAGTCTTCCTCCTCGGAGAAAGCAAAATTCCCCATTTCCAGTAGCATCCCTCTTCTAAGTGAGTGTACTGATAATACTTTAGTCAGTGGTTATTTGGTCTCAGAGGCAGCAGAAGGTTCTGCACACAAGGCAGAAGCTGCTACTTTCCACTCCTCCCCAGCAAATCCTTCTGCCCCATGTGCAGGGTATCCTTGTTTGGTGCCAGGAGAGCCCAGGACAACAGACAGATGCACCACACAGCTCACACAGCCTGTCAGACGCCGTGTTGACAGAGACTCCACTTACCCTCCATCCAGATACAAGAACCCACCAAACTCCCACATTTTGAACACTGTGAGACCTAGACTCACCCCATGCCCAAACTATTTCATATTCATGCATAAGAATCCTGGCACTCCCGAGTGTCAGTATTATGAAAGACAGGGATGACACTGCCCATCAGTAACTTCTGACAGACAGAACTGGGCCAGCCCAAGTAAAACAAAAAAATGCAAAGGTATTCAATATATATTGGTTCATTCATTTCATCTGAAAGATAATAAACATATACTTCTTTCAAAGGCAGCTATGTGGTCCTCACGATCATCAGAGCACTTCAAAATGTTTAATAAACACATACATACAATGTACATATGATATAGGGAGATACAATCTAGAGCTGAAATACAAGGCTTGGGTGAACCTAAACTGAGGTCTCTCAAATTATAAGTTATCTCAGCCATTCTGCCTTCCTACCACAGATACCAGAACTCAAAGAAAAAAGAAAAGCAGGCTGGCCAGGGAGGAGACAGGATTGCTTTTTCACAAGAGAACAAAGTAAAACTTATTTAAAAAACAAACAAACAAACAAACAAAAAAATGCTGAAAAATACTCCAACTGAATTCAAAAGTATCAGAGAAAAGAGTTAGAGCTCTTTAGTTTGAGGACATGTCCATTTTTTGCAAAGCATGAAGAAAACTCAGAATTTAGTGTCTCCAAGACAGCTGCAGTTTTCCTGGACTTAAACAGACTTGTCTGCCAGAAATTAGATTTCTTGGTCTCCACTTTCTTGACTGTATTCTTCTCCTCTGTCACAAAATATGATTTCAAAATATGCAGAGTTAAAAGTCTAACGAGATTACATTAAATCATTGAAAATGAACAGGAATAAAAGTCCTGAGTTCATCTGCATTTTTAATAAGGAGTTTATCTCAAACTTAAAACCTTGGGCAGGGGGGGAAACCTATCAGATGGAATTTCTGCATGACTTCTGGAACTATATGAAAAATCCAAATTAACAAAACCACCTGGTATCAGTGGACTAGTTAAAACTCGATTAGCACCTGGATACACATCAGCCACAGCTCCTACAACACTTGCAGGACGCAAGCAAAACTACATTAAGCTGCTTATCATTCTGAAGCAAAAAATCAAGGATTAGACATACCTCCCACTGCACATCAGCTGGCCTCCCTAGCTACCACAGTCACCAGGATTATACTCATTTCCAAAGCTCAGGAGTATTTTGAATTAAGCAACCTTACAGCATGAGATGGATGTACATGAAGGAACATGAGCAAAGCTGTGTAGATGGAATTACTGAGCATCAGGTGACAAACCAGAGCTTTCACTGCCTCCAACGTGGGAGTGTTAAGACGAGTACTTAGGAAGCTACACATCCCTCTGAAGACACAAGTTTAAAAGTGTACATAAAAAACCATAACTGGAATATCATCAGGTGTTTACAGCGAGGTATTGGAGTCACTTGCTACAAACAGGTTGTCAGCTGTAGTAAAAAAGTAACACATGTGAAATGTAAGAGCAGCAGTCAGAGACCACAATTCCCCTCAGTCCCACTGAACGGCAGCAAGACGGTCTGTCGATGTCGTCATCGATCACAGCCAGCACCAGCAGCTTCGGAGAAAAGGGCTCGAATCCCAGGAACGAACACGTCCAGAAAACTTTGCTCTGATGGAAAATCCCTCCCAAATATCAAGTGGCAATATGCAAGTGTGAGAAACAAGGAGCAACAAAGGCAAGTCCATCCATGGGTAGTGGCAAAAGTCACTGAAGAAGGCTGCACCCTTCTCAAGCAGTTCAGCTCTCATCACATGGAGACACTTCAAAGGCAGATTTGCCCAGCACAACACATGAGCTTTGTGCACGTCCCTAAGATCAGTCAGTTGTGCAGATGTGTTTATAAGAGATCACGTCAATCTAAAGTAAAGTGCTCTGCAAAAATATCATTTTTCTTCCCAAACAAACCTTTTATTTGCTCAAACTCCAGGGGCACGTCAGCAGCCTTTTTCTTTACTTCTTTGTCAAAAAGCTACAAAGAAAAAAATAGAAGATATAGGCAAAACTCAGTACAAGCTCTTCACCCTGGCTGATACCACTGCTCACTCTAAAAGATCCAGCAATAAACCTTTTATATAAAATCCAGCACTGTCACCACTGCTGCCTCACACTCTGTTATCTAATGGACATCTTCCCTGGCTCTGGGTAGCCAAAACTCACTCTAGCTCCCTCCCCAGCAGGAACCTGTCTCCTTTCCCCTGGTTCCAATTGTTCACAAAGGCACAGCAATGTTACCTCATAAGCTGAGAGCTCCAGGAGCCCTGATATGTCATCCTCTATTTCAGACAGGGACTGGTTCAGGACAGCAGCTGCCTTGGCCACATCTGGGTGATAATGGTTTTGTAGAGACTGTAAAAGCAAAACAAACAGGAGATGGTCTAATATGTACAGGGTAACACACATCCATCTGGCTTCCCACACAGGTATCTGCCCCTTGGTTGGTCAGATCTCCAGAGAACACCAAATTCTGGCAGAGGAGGCAAGTTTGCTGTACTGTGCTACTGCAGAGCTGCAATAAATCCTGATTTCAGTCACCCTTCAAAAGTCAAAGGCCCCTTCCACAGGGTTCACATCCAGCTCCAGACAGACAGACTCCTCCACAGGCCGTGCCCACAATGCATAACCCAGTTCTGCCACCTCCCACAGCCCTGATGCCACATCTGAGCTCCTGCTCCTGTACAACGCTCTTGTTGCTGCTTCAGTCCTTTACACAAAACCTTTGTAGTATTTAAATGAAAGGGATAACTCTACCATTAAGGTTTTAGCACAATCAGGAGTAATCTAACCAATTTCAGCCTTCATGCACCATCCTACAAACGATACAGGTGAAAGGTGAACGCTACAATCTTCTCCAGCATTTTTAAACCTGTTTCTACAGGATGACCTAGCTGTACCCAATTAATTTCCATCAGTGCTCAGCAAGTTTCTCTCTCCCTTCCAAAGCAAATAAAAAGCCTCATACATTTGCAGCTATTTAGCCTGTTTCAGCTGTTAACTGCACATTTTTCAGCTGCATGGTCAGACGTGTGCTCACAAGTCACCTACTAATTAGCATGTATGATTTCTCTAGTGTGTGGAATCCTTTGCCTCTTATGCTAGGATAGAAAGGATGCAGAATAAAAGATCAGCCAGAAACTCATCTCATTTGCAAGATGTATGTCAGCAGGTTCTTGTAAGTGGGACTGCCCACTGCCAACAGGTGTCAAGGAAGTGTCAAGGGTGGATGAAGTCCATACCAGATGCAGATGTTCCTTTTTAGTTGACATACCTTTATCTCCCAGAGACAGCTCTCCAGAGCCCTGCTTTCAGATGGCTCCTCCTCCTCCATAATATATGGATCTTCTGACATTTCTATGGAAATAGAGGTACAGAGCTAATACCTTCTGTGTGATGGAAACAACCCCAAGGGGAATACACAGACCCAGAGCAGTGCTGCAGCCAGAGCTGCAAAACCTTTAGGGTCCATGAACAAGCTGACACATCCCAGCATGACCCAGGAGGCACTGTTTGCAGCACTACAGAATCACATCACTTTTAAAGAGCATAGGAAGTAGGGTACAAAGAACTGAAGTAGTCTGATGCAAAGGGCATCTCAGGCAACTTTGAATAGTCACTACTCATGTTCAACACTGGTCAGTTAAATTACAGAGAGATTAAGTAAATCTCAGGTAACTGCTGAGGCCCCACAGCGGTCACTTATACAGAAACACTACAGATTGAAACCAGAAGTCTCTGGTTTCTGCATTCATTTTCTTCTGATTTCTTGAGGTGAACAAGACAAGCTCAGTGTCTGGTACAGCTTCCCCAGCCATTCAGCATTTGTAACTAGCCTGGGTCGGTGTGCCAGGTTCCAAGTAGCCTCTCTCAGGGAATCACAGAGCCAGCATAGCCAACTGTGAAGCCCGAGGGCAGAGAGGAGCAATGCAGGCAGGTCTGCGCAGACAAAGAACTTGCAGGAGCAACCTGTTGGCTTTCCACAAACTCCAGGGACAGAGAGATCCTTCTAAACCTCAGAATTGGGGCTGGGCTCTCCCTTCCTCCTTCACATGAATCCTGCTCTTTATGTTGCTTAAAGGCTTAACACACAACTCCCCTCTTACCTTCTGGCCCATGAGGTCTGTGTACCAGCACTTTGCACGCAGGGTGCCTCCGAAAGAGATTACAGATGAAGGGAAGGACCATGAGCAGAGCCTCAGGAGGAGCAGTCAGGGCCAGCCGGGAGAGCCGCTTTATAAACGCTGCCACCAGGTACGCTGGCAAGTGACTGTTGGAAAAGAGACAGAAGAAACCAGCATGTAAAACATCCTAGCAAGTGAGGCAGCAGCCTCATCAATCCAAACAGCACGTCAGGTTAAAGATCAGGTTTTTTAGGGGCTATGGAGTAAAGAGAAGCTGTAAGAATCCTTGTTTCAAGCAGTAATATGGGCTCTGGAATAAATCTGGGGGTATTTCCATTCAGTGCATGAATAATCTCAGATCACTCTGTGATTCACACCAGATGCATGGCACCACTCCAGGTGCTCGCTATAGCCAAGCACAGCTCTTGTTGTACATGGTCACTCACATGGCAGTCTTTATTCAGTCATTTTATAAACTTCTGAGTGCCTGGCCAGGCAACCTTAATTATATTCTTCTAATGTCATTTTGTGTCATTTAATTAATACACAGGCCACGGTGCTAAATCTATGTAATACTTCCAGGACTAAAGTAAGCAGTGCAGCTGTTAATGGGGACATAAAGCTGCTGTAATGTAAGTGGGCAGGATAGTTGTGGTTTTGGGTTTGTTTTGGGGTTTTTTTTAAATGATAAAAATGCAAATTTCTAACAGCAATCAGCTCATCTAGGCATTTTCTTCAGGTCAGAAAAGATCAAAGATGACAATTTTCAGGCACTCAGCCTTCAGCCCGAGGGCTCACTACACCTGCAAGGCTCAGCAAAGCCACCCCACAGGACACTATCTGTCGTACCTTGCTACTCTCTCCAAAGTGCACTATGAATACAAGGGGTTTGGTATTAAGAGCCTAGTGCTGAACTGTGAAGAGTTACTCTTGGTTTATTTTATAACATATGATGGCAACTATATGACCAGCTGCTAATCTAGTTTATTCCCTGTGTACAATAAATTGACAGCATCAAGACAGACTGTTAAACACTTTGTATTTCAATGTTATGTGTCTGCAAAAGGTCATCAAATTTATCAGCAGCTTCATGATCTAAAAAAAAGTCTGCAAATGTTACTTTTCCATATTCATAAAGACACACAGAAAAATCATCACTTTCAGACAAAGTGGAATGCAGATCAAAAAACATCCATAATCATTTGCAGATCAAACTCAGATAACTAATTGCATTTTTACTTTCTGAAACGAGATGGCTGTGCAGCAAATCTTCAAAAGTAGCACATGAAAAATTACACAAGATTACACTAACACTCTTTGATTCAGTTTTCTTGGTAAAAATGAATCTAATCCAGTAGGCCCACTGAATACATTAATATCTCCAGACATGTGGGGGACTGTTTGAGAACAGTTGCTGGACAACAGAAAAGCAAGAACACACATAATGAAGATGCTACTTACGATGAAGACAAAAACAGGTCGAGCAAATGGAAAAAGCGGGCTCGGTATTTCACATGATATATGGAAGGGTCTAAGAGACTGTACAGCTTCTTGTAGAAGTCAGGATATTCCCTGTCAAAAACAGGAAAAAGACAACACACATTGCTGATCAGTGATGTACAATGGGACTGCACTGTGTCCAAATGTCTCTGTGCTTTCATTACAGACTGCCCCAGACCACTGCTGTGCTCTGTTTAGCTTTCATAGGTTTCTCTCCACAGCCATCACTTGAAAACAAGCTGCAAGGTGAATTTACAGCTCTTGCAGTGCCCAGCCATTTTCAGGATGTGAAGCTATGTCCATTGACTGTAAATGGTACAGGATCCAGTGAAAAGCACACCAAAGACTACAGCTTCACTGTGTAACCACATCAATAGAAATCGATTTTCAAGTGCTGAGCAACCACAGTCTGCAGAAGAGGATATTTAGGCTCAGCTGAAAAAAAGGTCAGACTATCAAAAGAGCTCAGCATCCAAACAGCTGAGCCTCTTGTGCAGAGTTTGGCTTTCTCATGGGGGAATTTTAAAGCCTGAAGATGTGGAGAATCCATTTCAGTTCCTTTTACATAAAGATACAAGTGCAAAAACCCACGTTCCTTTAAACAAGAAGTCTTTTCACTTACAGATTATGCTGATGAATCAGAATAAATAATCCATTTAAGGCTAGAAGACTGATTGCTCCACCTGTAAGAGAGCAGGCAGGTCTCAACACAGTAAGAAAATAAGTATCAGCTTCAACTTGTTACAAAACCTTCCTAGAAGGAACACATAACTAAGAGTACCTGAAATTAGGGCCAGCATGATTGCTGTAAAGTGATACAATTTAATCTAAAACCATCCAGAGGCTCATAAGTCACTAACAAAGATGAAGCTGTAGTTTAGAAGGCTCTGAAGAACTGAGAGACACAAACGTGCTGCTCTAACCCCCCAAGAAAGCCACACTGGGGAGGCAAAGGTCTCCTCAGAAACAACATTTCTGTAGGAATCTGCACATCTTGTGTCCAGAAGCAGCCCAGGTATCAGCGTTGCTGGCTGAACTCTGTATTTAAAAGAAATTGCTGTTCCCAAAGCCTTAAAAATTATCTTCCTTACCTACAAGGAGCAATAACACTGAAACATAGATAAAAACATCTCACTTTCAGGGGCAATGGAGTTCACCCTAGTTCCTTAGCTTCATCCCAGCCAAAAGTATATCTGTTTCATCATCCAGGCTGTGGTGCTGAGTCCAGCAGCCCTCCCAAGTCCACACATACCATGCTGCAGAGCCTCACAAAGGACAAAAACCTGTTTTCACTCACCTATGCCATAGGCCACTGTCAAGAAGTCTATCATGAGAGTGGGTTCATTCATGTAGGGCAGGATGGAGTCATGTAGAATGACAAGAACTTTTTTGTAAAGGCCAGTGGGTAGCTGTGAAGGACAAAACAACACAGTGAAATAATGGTTGCAGGGAGAACTTGGAAAGCAACAGTAAGTCATGGCTAAGAAAGGCAACACAAGCACAAGCAAAGGACAATACAGAATGCCTTGCAGCAACAGCTCCCAAATGGGAGAGTTTACAAGCGATGGTTGACAATTAAGTTCTTTCAAAGAAGTGGGTGTTCAAAACTAAAAGTGTCACTGCAGCTCAGAGGAGAAAGCTGGAAGAGTGGGAAGTCACCAGCAAACGGGCTTGGGAACCTTCAATTTGTGAACAGAGGTCATTATGCTGCAGATCACTCCTCACTGGCATACTTGTTTAAGGTGGGAAAAAAAGGTTGAGAGTAAGGAGAAGAAACAGATCATGAGGTCGTATTTCTTGGCAGAAGAACAACCCAACAGAAATGGTGACTGGGCTGTTCTCATCTGGCACAGAAAGGACTGTGGGGTTCCACCAGGAGCTCCATGCAAGGATAGCCACAGCTTCTAACCAGTAGCAACTGGAAAGCAATGCAGATCAGTAGTAGGATCAGTAGTAGAAGTAACACTCACCTTATGCTTCAAAAAACTGAGCCACATTTTTTCAAACGCCTGCTTGTGTGCCTTAAAACAGAATTGCAAGGATTGAATTAAACACACTGGTATAGATACAGCTCTATTTTAAGTAAGAGAAAATTTCAGCTCCAAAGCACCAAATGAACAGTTACCTGCAGCTTTGACACTTTCAACTCCTCCCAGTTATCTAAGAAAAAAAAGGGAAAACAGATGTTGAACTTGAAATGGATGTTTAAAAAATTAAGATGACACTTTTTTACTTAGTCCTTTAATACTCTAAAAATTTGGGTGAAGTCCTTGTCTTGACACAAGGCCATGACAGACCCCCACTGTGGACTGAGGAATGTGGATTTTGTAATACTGTTTAGAATCACTGTGATCATAAAGCAGACATTTTTCATTAGCAAACAATAATAGGTTTAAGATTTTTATTGTGTGAAGACTCTGATTTTTCTTTTCACACACAGTTCATCACGTGGAAGTTACTAACCTTGCTTCACCATAAATTTCACCAAGTCACTCTCTTTGTTCGGCATGTTAATGGGTGAAATGAGAGAAAATACATTCTGCTGGTAAAATGGCAGTGGCCTCTGAAAAAAAAAAGCCTATTATCAAACATGAAGCAAGTTCCACAATGGATGGTAAGATGCTAAACTTAAATATTGCCCCATTTCTCAAGCACTGAATATATTTAGGAGAGAAAAAGGAAAGGAAAAACGCTCATGGCTGAATTACATACTGGTATATTCTCTATTGCTGCCTCGCCCTGGAGTATTACTTGTTTGCCCAACACAAAACCTACCTCTGAACTAATTTTGTTTTAACAAAACCAGTGGATCCAATTAAAGAAAATACACTCTTCTGCACTAGAGAGAGAAAGGAGTTAAAAGTTCTGTGTGTGCCACCTGAGCTGCAGAGATTTGGGTAAAACAGAAGCTAGAGCCGAGACCAGGTTTTGCAAGACCAACAGTATGTGTGTCTTGAACTACCTCAAATTTCAGATTGAAGACAGTCTTAGCATAACTAGAACAAAATATGAGCAAGGGAAAGAAAAAAAAAAAAAAAAGGAAAAAAAAATTAGCACATTCATATCTCTTGCTTCCAAAGTCTTCCCATATACCACCAGTCTATCCCCACTTCACACACATGATACACATTTCAGAGCAGCTAATCCAGACCCACCTCAACAGTAACAATTTATTACCTCTTTTGTTTTCTGCATGACTTGTCCAATACTCTCAGTGACTGCCTTCATGACAAAGTACCGAATGTCATCATACTCCATGTATTCTTGAAAGCGAGAGATCAGGAGTGAAGCGTCCTCATTTAAGGGAAGTAAGCCATCAACAACTACCTAATGAAAGGTTTGCAAAGGAAAGCAACAAGTCAGTCTCTTACAGTACTGGAGCAGACAGCGAGCTGTGATGGCTGAGGGCACCTCCTTGTCTTTCTGAAAGGCAGCTAGCATGGCCATGTGCTGCTTGCCCCAGAGCAACACTCACAAGCCATTCTGACTGGCCCTCCTGACCTCTGAGATGGGCCCCTTCTATCAAAGATAATGTCATTTAGGGGCAGTACCTTCCCTCTCATCTCCTGGTCCTTGCAAGCAAGGCCACAAAGTCCAAAAAACCACCCCAGAACTGGCACCTCATAAACACTCAGTAATCCAGCTTGGATCTGTACAAGGCAGCTGCTCCCACACCTGCAGGTGCCACCCCACCAGGGACAGAAGCTCTAGGTCTTGGTGCTCTCTCCAGAACACCACCCTCCCTTCCCACTGAAAACCTCCTAGCCTGGAATTTTAGTCCTGGAGATGGTGAGCACTAGTGTGCCATTGGGTAACGACAGGAGGAGCTTTTCAGTTTTGCAGCTCACCTTAAGAAGTTCACGAGGAAAAGTTAAACTCCCCTTCCACTCTACTTTGATCAATGGATATTGTGCCTCCAGCTCCACAAACTTCATGAGGGTGCAGAGTGACAATTCCTTTTAAAAAACCAAACAAACAGGAAATAATCCACCTCAACAAGAACACCAGTGGTCAAACCCAAAGGAGCAACTTCTAAAGGAGGAAGATTGAACTAAGATGGTCCTCAGGGAGAAAGCTGTGTGCCCGCTATGGGCAGGCTGGTGAGCAGAGGTGAGCCAGAGCACCAGCAATGTCTCACAGTGCTGCCTGCCCTCCCATGCTGAACTATTCGATGGGTAATTACATCTGCATGGCAGGGGACCCCGGTGTGACCCCGCACCTCAGCAGTGGGCTCAGGCCCTACCTTGACCTGGAAGGCGGGATGGCCCATCAGCTCGGCCAAGCAGCCCACGCAGTCGTTGTAGCGATGCCGCATCCATATCTTGTACTTGTCCTCAGCGCTGCAGTGATCTGCGGGGTGACACACAGAGAAGCCTCGAACAACATCC
>NW_010321617.1:0-15202 GCF_000700745.2 Antrostomus carolinensis
CACCAAGGCAAACTCCTCTATTGTTCTGACTAATTGTATTAGGTTTTTTCCAGCAGGAAAGATTACAGCATAGAACGTAAATATAAAGTTATGAATCTTCATTAAATAAAGTTGTGCTTATTTTGGAAGTTATGATATGATGCAATGAATGTTGTATGTCATTTCAGTGAAAGTGTGATGCCATTAATAATTAGAAAACTACAAATTCTGGCTTTTCTAGAGCGTCTTCTAGCAGGACCTGGCCAGGCAAACGTCCATGCCTGTTGTGCATTCCTAGCACGTTCAGAATGAAACAACACAAGTGTACAAATAGAATATAATTTTATTTAGCATATTTTTTGCCACATGTGATTTCACTTGTCACAAGCTGAACTTACCTAGGGGTGTGTAATGGCTGCTCTTGTTCTCTTTTACAAGACCCTATGGTGAGAAGTGAAATGTGAAACAAAAATAGCTGGTTAACTATCCACGTTAGTCACTCAGCAGTATGTGCATCTGTTCAATGACCTGAATTATACGTGGTTAGATTGGCACATTTCTTTAAAGCGCACTAAAGCAAAAGGAAAGGAGAGATCCAAATCATCTGAATGTCTTCTCCACCCTCTTCTCCTCCCTAAAGTGAACTCACTGACTGTTGAATTGTTTGGAGTTAATTTATTAGTCATCCATGGAAATATTGAATAATTAAAAATTGCTTTTTCTTTCTCAGTAAGGCTTCTTTGGCCATTATCACAAGACAAGAAATGAAACTGTCTGTTAACCTGGACTGACATTCATCGGTCACATTCTTTATATAGTTTTGACATATTCTCTTTAATGCTTCTGGGAACAAACCACCATTGAATTCCTGTCTGTCACTGAGCTTGCTTAGTTTGTAAGCTCAAGCAGTGCCAAGCTGACACTGGCTGCGTGAGAGAGGGAGCACGTACATGCCACGCTCCGGCGCTGCCTGTCCCAGCTGTTGGGAGCGATGTCCTTGTCATCATGCACACAACCAGGACACGTTTCCCTGGGATCACTGTCTGTGTTTGGTCACAATGGATATCACACTGAGCCTGTTAATACAGCTGTACACTTCCTCTAGAACGTTCATAGAGGCTGTGGATGGGACAGAAATGCTTCTGTATTAAGATAAGAAGGCTGTTTACTGAGCTTTGGGTTTGTGTATGTACCTGGAAGTTGCTGTTGGCTGCTTGATGTTCCCTGCGGTGTTTTTAGCTGCCAGGTGCCTGTTTTGTGAACATTGCCATCGCTGCTGCCAGGGGCATCACAGGGAGTGGGACTAAATGCCTGCCTGGCAGCCAGGTTATTGTTTTCCCCTTACACAGGCTACTCTTAGTCAGGCTTTGTAGGACACGTTGTGATGCAGCTCCAGCATCTCTGCCCTGGTCTCTCTTCCTGCAAAGGGAAAAGACTTTTGGGATCTTCCATTAGTGCTTGCTGCCAAAATTCCCTTTGAAAGCCTCATTCTCTGTGTGCAAAATGCCTTAGCACATTATATTTACATCCACAGACTACTTTTCAAATGACATTAACTCTTTTTGGTGCAGTTGCCACAGTGCAGTGGTGGTGTCCTGCTTCTCAGTCTTCTCTGTTGCCTGATGGTTCTGGCCAATATTCCTCAGGGTTTCCCACTTCAAACCATCTTGAAGCTTCTCATGTACGGATTTTATATATTTGAAAGGCAAGACTTCACTGGGCACTATGTTCAAGCAGATTTCATGGGGTAATAGATAGTTTTCATTACTGAAATGTGAGCTTTTTCATCCTCAGGCTGTAATGACATCCTGAGAACAAAAGGTTGCGGTTCTCGATTCCTCCACGTGCAGCCTCCTCCCAGGCTTCCTTGGCTCTGGCAGATGCTCCTCCTCTGAGCACTCTGGCTCTGCAGCCTGGTTTCAGGACTGACCCCTGTCCTTCTTCCCCTCCCACATGGATGCTATTATTAAATTCTTCCAATTTTTTTGTTTCCTTATCACTAAACCCCACCTTTTACTGACAGTTTCCTTGCTGAAGCCTTATGTCTGGGGAAGCAGCACAGCCGTTTCCTATTCCTGCTTCCTGGCCTCTGCTCAGCTCCATCCTTTCACCAGATGGGTTCACATCAGTGTTGTTCACCACCTTCCTTTTTAGTTCAGCAACGGCAATGCCATCAGTCTTTGTCTCCTGCCTCTCTCACCTTCAGCTGAAGTTTCTTGTCACCTTTAGAGGGTTCAGCACAGTGTCCTGCTGTCCATCTGTTGGCATTTGCTCCCTCCCACTGGCAGTGTTGTGCCAGGATGACCCCTCTCGCTGCTCCCGCAGCATCCCTTCTCTCCTGCTGTCGGTCCTTTCTCCATGCCACCCTTTGGGCAAGTGCTTTGCCCAGGTTTCATCTCTGTCCTCTACTTTCAGGTTTTTACCTAGAAACAGTCTTGCCCCGTTTACAGAAGAGATCCTGCAACCAAAAATACAAACCAGTATCTACCTTATATTTTGTTGACATTGTCACTAGAAATGTGAAGGATTCCCTTCCTGAGCTCTTAGCTATCTATTTTTGAGTGTGACATCCTTAGGGCGAACATTAGATCTGCTCTATGGAGTTCTGCCCAGTTTTATTACTGTAACAAAGAAGAACCAGCAGACAATAACGTAGCTTTATTTTCACCTCTCACTATGCCGCCTCATATAGGCAGAACAATACCTCAGTCTTTTTTCTTTTTATTTCCTTTAAGTACGCAAACATATATGTCGCTGCATACCTATGTGCAGCTGCAGTGGTGATCTGTTTTGGTGTTTGCAAGAAGAAAGGCCAGAGCAGGGACATCTAATCTCAATTTCAGGAGACCTATGCTTGACTGCTTGCTCTGAAAAATAGGATGCAAAATGCCAGCTCTGTTCTCCACTCTCCTTCTTGGGATGTTTAAGAGGAGGAGCAGCCCTTATTGCTCAGACCTCAGTGCCCGGCTTTTTGTTCTGTTTGGTGGCATTAAGTGACCATCACATTTATTTTCTTTATTTTGCACAGCTGTATTTGCTATAGACTGAAAAGCAAGTGGTTTTCCATCAGTTTAATATTATTTGTACCTTATTTACCTGAAATTCTAGATGATCCCAAAGCTCTAAACCTCATCTATTCCATCTGATTTCTCAGTATTATTATTTACTGGTTTTCACATAATGAAAAATATGTTTCCATCAAAATGGAAGGGAGGACCTCTAGTTTTTGAGATCTGGCAAACTTTAGCTAGCATGAGAATTTGCTTTGGGCCTGTAGAGGTGCAGTAATGAATCTTTTAATAGCTCTTGTTCTGCTGCCTTGTCCTTACCAAAAGCAAAAATATTTCTTTGAAAACATTTCCATTTATTATAATGGCTTTTGAGTGAAGACAAAGATTATAAAATTAGGCTTTTATGTGTTGTTGCTTTTTTGGAAGAAATTTTCCCAATAAATAGGTGCTGGGAAAAAAAATGCATACATGGTGAATTCTGGCCTCATAAAAATCTAGAGTAGGAAGACTTGATATGTTCTTACATTGATAAAAAGGCAAATGATGGTCCACAAAGGTCCCCAAACAATTTTTACAGGTATAGACCAGCAAAAAACTGCCTCATCTTGGTCTCTCTGTGATCAAGCTGGTTTCCAGCAAGAGAGTAGATTGTCCCATGCTGCTTTAATTTATCCCTGTAGGTCTTTACGGTGGCTTGTATGTGTTTGTTCAGTGAGTGGGCTTTTCTTAGCTGTCTGTCTTCCTGCTTTGAATTGGGACAATTTCAATAAATTATTTATGTTGTGGTAAACACACTTTAAATGTATTGGTTAGTGTAACTGAAACCTTAGCAGTCTAATCACAGAATTATTTTTAATAATAGCAGAAAATTAAAGACAAGGAAAACAATGGCTACTACTGCAAGAGAAATGGTGTGCTTGCCTTTCCTTCTGCTCCTGAGTCCTGCAGGTTCGGCCTGGGGGTCTGCACTGTGGAGGCTTGCCAGCATCCCAAGCTCTATGCATGTGGTTGTGATGGCGATGATTTCTTCCTCTTCTCTTCAGGGTCCATCTGAAGCTATGTTTGTTTATCTCTTACCATGCTTTTGCACCTTGGTCTTCCTTAGTTGGTCTGTGACTGTGTGGAACTCTGCTGCCTGGAGCCTCAGCATGAGTTCTTCAGTGATGCTGGGGTGCTCCGGCGTGGTGGGGTAGATGTGCTCATTGTAACTCCCTGCCCCCAAGCATGCAGTGACTGGCAATCAGGCAGGTTGTGGCTCAAAAAAGCTCCTGCCAAGTCTTTTGCAGAGCCTTGGACTTAGGGTCAGACAAAACACTTGGCAGAGGATGTTCTGGCATAGAGAGCTGAAGACAGCAACTGGTTAAAATTTTGCTAAGCAACAGAAACACTCTTTTCATTCTCTTAGAAAAGCAACATTTTCCTTCTTGCTTTTGATTTTTTTTTTTATTTTATTTTTTTTCCCCCGGATAGCCAAGTGTCAGTGTCTCATGAACTGCTTTAAAAATCAGAGAGAGCTGGAAGAGAGGGCAAGAGGCTGTGGGCAGCTCTCGTGGTGCATGGACAGCTTCTGCAAGGGGGTTGCCATGTCAGTGCCTGTGTAATTGATGCAAAATTCATGTCTCCTGCTCCCCTCCGCTGCCATCCCTCCTGGAGGAATCCTTGCCCAGAGTATTGCAGGAGCAACTGTGCGTGTGCTGCGGGGAACACCCAGCCTGTTGCTGTGGCTGGAGACGATTTTGTACCACAGAACTGGGCAGAGAGTGCGCCAGTGTCAGTGGGTGCCAGTTACGAACATCTAACCAGGCTACAGTTCAGTGGACACAGCTGAAAGCAGGAGCTCTGGCATCTCCGTGTTGGTGCTCGTGTGGCATCATCCTAGCTCCCAGTCTACTGCTTGTACGCTCTCCATCGCGTGTCTGAAGGATTCTGTGTACATATCAGCCTCAAGAAAAACAGCTGCTCAGGCAAACAGAGAGTCACCTCTAAAGTGAAGCACTCCTTGTTGGGTAAATGTAAAATGCTTCCCTGAAACCAGTTACTGGAATATGAAAGATTAAATTCCTTTAGATTTAAGCGCATAGAAAGAAACTCTGGCCAATGCTGTCTAGATCTCATTCCTAAAATACCCAGAAGGGAAAAGGAATCAGTCACTTCCTGCTTCATTTAGGCTTTTTAAAGCAGAACCTACTGGAACCACACAAAGCTGACAGCTACAGAGTCAATGACAAGGGCTTGCTATAAACAGGCAGTTTTCAGGTTTTATTTGTGTTCCTATTATGCAAATACTTATTGCCATACTTTGAGAGACAAAAAAACGCAAAACAAACAAAAAAACCCACCAGGATGAATTTCACCAATGCCCAAAGTTTTAAAATCTAGGTATGTCTGAGGCATTCCCTTGCTAGTTCTACTGAACGATGTTGCCAGCTTTACCTTGTAGGAGAGGATGGCTGATAAATCAGATTGTGTCCCTAGATACTGTGCTTAGGGGGAGGGGATTTTCTCCTGGCAACAGTCCACCACCCTCCCCCTCTACTTTCCTGTATCTACCCAAAAAAATACCAGAATAGGAAAGATTTAACACAAGTGTGCTCCAGCTCCATTTTGCACCAGTTGTTGTCTTCAGTGGGAAGAGGACTTGATCCCGTATCAGGGGTCAGAACTGTGCCAATTCCTGTGACCTCGCTCCCAGGAGATTTCCATCCTTTATCGACATCAGGTAGCTGGTGATATGACTGCATTTATTAAAAATAATGAACTACTAATTCTGACCAAACCTTCTGGCTACACCCAACAAATAAGCACCTACTTCACTGCCAGTGTCTGTCTACTTTGCTCTGATGTTTGAGTCTCACAGATGCTTATTTAACACAGTGGTATAGGGTTGAGGGGCATAAAGAAATCAGGAAGAGGGTCAGTGAACAGTATGAGATCATGATTTTGTTAGTCAGTAGATAGAATTTATTATGATGTGGTATATAGTAGTAGTAAAAGGATGGAATGGGGTTTAATCGCTGGCAGACAGTAACGGATTAGTGGTGGCCCGCGGGGATGCATCTGCCCTGTCGATGTAGGTTGGGAGCTCAGCACCCAGCACCGAGTGCTTGGCTGTGTATGCACACAGGCTTCTGTTGGGGCAGAGGCGTGCCTGATGAACACTTTCCGTGTGTCATTGTGTCCGCACGGGCCTACTGTGTGTCTGCCCATCACCCACATGAAGTGCTCGGGACCATTTCTCACAGGGCAGCAGTGACTGCTGGAATGGTCCCACAAGTCACCTGTTGGGTGAAATTTTTGTGGGAAAGATTTAGGCATGACACAGGCATCATGAAGCGGTACATACCCTTCAGCTGTGCAAACAGATGCTGGAGAACTGTGTGTCAGTCGTGCTGTGAGGCCATGATGTGCAGCTGGGGTTTCTCACTGCGCTGGGCAGTGAGCAGCACTGGGCTCTGGAGCGCTGCACATCAATGCCAGAGCCTGCAGTCAGGTTTGGCATGATACAATACCTCCTTCCCATGAGGTACTTTTGATCCTCTGGTAGCAGCTCCTACCCAGAATGCTGGCTTAGTACCTACGCAGTTAGAACTTGCATCTCACCATCACAGTTAGAGCTCAGTCTTCATCTTATCTCTAAATACTCTAAAATACTCTAAAAAATATTCAGCTTCTTGGTTAGAGGGTGACCATCAGCACTTGTTACTTCACCAGTATTATCTCTTAGGTTGATAAATTTGGATGGTCGTCTTTTGGGAAAAAGAATTCCTGCCTGCTGTGAGAAATCCCCCAATTCATTAGTGGTCATGATGCTTCTGTTCCTCTGTGGTCTTGATTTTTGGCTGTGAGAGAAAGGGGCTTCTTTTGAGCTGGTGATCTGGGATTCTGTGCTCCTCTACCCAGGCACAGATATGGTCCCTCCTCTTGTCCCCATTCTTGTATATTTGGGTCATACAAACAAAAATGCATGTAACCACCTATCCCCATGATTTCATAGTGATCTGTCAATACTGGTTTCTAGCCAAGACAAATCTTTTTTTCTTTCAAGTCTCAAAGAAAACCGAATATTCACATTTGCCCTCCGCCTTCACATACCATGCTGTTTCAAGTAAACAACAGTGCAGCATCAGGGGTGCAATTTTATCTTCCTAAATTACTTTTTTCTACCGTATCTCACCATATGGGCAGACTTATCTGTCGCTCCCAGGCCGAGCTCTTTCTATGTGCCTGGGATCTAGCCGATGTCAGGAGGAATCCTGAAGTCAGCTGCTTTCTAGGTGTTTTTTGCTGAAAGGAGGTTGTAGCGAGGTAGGTGTCATTCTCTTCTCCTGAGTAACAAGTGATACAATGAGAGGAAATGACCTCAAGTTGTACTAGGAGAGGTTTAGATTGGATATTAGGAAAAAATTCTTCAGTGAAACGGTTGTCAAGAATTGGAACAGGCTGCCCAGGGAAGTGTTTAAGTCACCGTTACGGGAGGTATTTAAAAGATGTGTGTTGCTTAAGGACACGGTTTAGTGGTGGACTTGGCAGTGGTATGTTTACAGTTGGACTTGATGATCTCAAAGGTCCTTTCCAACCTAAATGATTCTATGATAACTTGTGCAGTTCTTTGCAACCATTCACTTTGGAGCTCTTAGGTGTATAACTGTTTTTCCTGGTGCATGAGTCAACTGACGTGTGGTTTTGCAAGTGGATGATGTGACAGGAGTTGTGGTTCTGAATTCTGCTAGCGATAACTCTGCCTAGATTGAGGAGGTTTCCATTTTTTGACATCTTGGAGATATCATGCCTGGGAGCAGAGAACAGGAGAGCACAGTGTCCCACTGGCAGCTATTGCTTTTGGCGGTAGGATGCTTTTAGCTGTCTTGAGGCCAATAGAAGAGTCCAGAGATGGCCCTGAGACCTCCTGCAGTGGGGAGACAGGGCCACCACAGCCCTCACCCACTGCTGAAGGCTTGATCCAGGCAGGACTGCTCAGTTGCAGGAACCCAGCTCCTGCCCCAAGACCTGTGGAGGTTCTGTCAAGGCACCTGTGTCCAGTAAGGGCAGTGATGTATCACTGAGGTGGCGAAAGGGGCGCAAACCCAGCCTGATGAACAGGAGCCCCACGATCTCCTTGCTCCCTGTTTGCATGAGAAATGACATATCCAGCCCCATCCTCAGCTGCTGGTTTCTCATCTCAGCAACTGTGGCGTGAAGCAGCCGCCATTACATGAGGGCACATCTGTGTGCACAAATACCAAGAGCAGTCACTTTCCATGTGTGCTGTAGCCTGTCTAATATTTTAATGTGTAAACACAAGTAAAATATTCATAAAATAAATATTTAAATAAAAAAGAGCTTAAGAATCTCATATAGCTTTTCTGTGCCTTGTGGAGATCTCCTTAGTCTGAGGGTCCCCTATCTAGATCTGGGCAGCTGTAGAAGCCTGTTAGCCCATGGGATGCAGGACCACAGCCATGGGCCAGCCTGGGGGAGGAATCTGGGGGGCAGAGGTGTTGCACAAGCCAGGACAGGATCCCTGACGATGCCAGTGGCAGCATTGTGTGCCCCAAGTCCCGGGCACTTTGCACCAGCCTGCAAAGTGATGAGCTTCAGTTCAGGATTTTGGCATCTAAGAGGACCTTACCTCAGGTACTGCTCAGTTTAATTACTGTATTTTGAGTTGTAAAAGAAGAAAAAAAAAAAAAAAAGAAGAGGGGGGGGGGGAAGGGCACTTTGTGTAATGCCTTTTGTGACTAGCAACTAACTGAAAGCTCTTTGCTGGTACACACAAGGGATGCAAATACACCTGTGCATGCAACGATGGCATTGCTGGCAGTGTGAGCAGAAAGTAATGCAGAGCTTTACCTCCAGGGACACCAATGCTGTGCAGCTCCTGTTCCTGGGGGCCCTGGGATCTGTGTTTGATGAAATCTTTACTGCAAAGTTAGAGGAGAGCTGGGGAAACCTGTTGAGACAAGGTGCTTTGGTCTCTGGTGTAGGCATGAATTTCTTCAGACAAATACAGTATTTGCACAGATGCTGCCTTAATCTCGGTCACCATGTGCAAATAGCAAATTAATTCTGGTTCTGATGGCTGCTTTGGTATATTTAACTCTTTCTGTACCTGAGTACTTGCTATTTCACCTTCTGAGAAAACATTACAAAATGCATAGCTGATTTTTTGAAACATGAAAGAACCAAAAAAAAAATGCAGGGAATTGTCCTACCTCATCCGAGCCGCTGGATGTTTGCAGAATTTTATGTCAACAGTTTGTTGTTTCAGTATCCTTAAAAAGGATGTACACACACATACTTTGCAGAAAAATAAGTTATTTACAACTGTGTTGCACATGCTTCTGGTGGATGAGAAAGGATGTGCAGGAAAAGGACTGTGGTGAATTTTTCTGTTTTCCCTCACTGCACTTATTTCTTTTCCCTTGACTTTACTGCTTGAGAAGACTGTTAGAGATTGCTGCTTCCTACCTTTCTGTCAGCCTCTTAATTAGCAGGAGCACGCAGTCTGCGCAGCTGGGGCTTTGATGCCTCACTCACTATCGTTTCCCACTCAGAAGATTTCCATTCATTCCGAATTGGTACCCAGCCCAAAGCCCTGGCCTCCTCCCGAGCCCCTCAGCATTGTCTCCAGGACTCCAGTTTAGTATTCACTGGAAGAGATGCGCTGGTGCTCCCTCGCTAGACCTCCCGGCTGCTGGTTGGAGCCATAGGGGAGCGGGAGGAAGAATTAGCCTGTGTGTTTATGTGGCTGTGCTCCAGTAAATATTTTGATGCATCTGCTGCCAGCTCTGGTCTGAGGGAATCTACCTAGCATTTAAATTTTGATGGGGAGCTGTTTTGAATAATAACAGTGCAGCCGGCTGTGAGTCAGTGCATGTGTGTTGACTTAAAAAAAAAAAAACCTCAAAGCTTAACGCTTGCTGAATGCTGAGCTGCAGTGCTTTGCTTTTTTCCTCCTCCTTTCTTCTTTTCTTTCTTCTCTTGACTTCCTCTGTTTTGTCTTGTTCTTGAGGGCATTTCACATAGATTTTGTTCACTGGTTGTGGGGGGGGGGGGGTGAGAAGAATTAAAAAAAAAATACCCAGCCACAATAAATCCTCCCCAAAAACTCACAAGTATCTTTTGCAATGGGTGCTGTAATGGGTACGTTCTCTTCTCTACAAACGAAACAAAGAAGACCATCAAAAGGTAAGACCTCTGTTTTGCTTTTCCTAACCCTTCTGTATATTTGCTAGGAGAGAAATTCATATTAGGAAGGGAGGAGAAAATGAACATGTGCCACTTGCAAGTAACCCAGCAATGTTTATGTGAGGTGTAATTTGCAGAGGAGAGCAGGATGCAAGGTGGTGGAGGAAACGTGTGGGCATGAGGAAATTGCTGTGGAGGGGCTTGGGGGCTGAAAAGCATCTGAAATACTGTAATCCTTCGTACAGATGTGTGTGAGGAGGAGAAACTCAGTGGCTCCATATGCAGAGCACTTGCAGAAGAGACCTGTTTATTCCCAAATCCCATGTTTTGTAAACCCTTTGAGGAGAGAATAAAATGTAGCTACACAGCAAATTCTTCCCAATACCTTGTGGTTTTTTTCTCAGAAAGTATTGTGAGAGGCAGTGTTGCATATTCAATAATCCAACACCAAGTGTGCAGTACTAATGATGTGTGTTTTATAAAGAGTATCAAGAGGGGAAAAAAATTAGCATGTTTTGACAAAGAAGGGGAGGAGGAGAAGCTCATGAAAAATAAGAAAGCAAGCAGCAATACCAAGGATTTTAATCCTTAAATCCATAAATATTGTCTGTGAAATGCTGATTTTTCTGGAGGTCTGGTTTGTATAGTGTTTGCTTGAGCTTTGCTCAATTTCCTTCAGGGATAATTCAAAAATTCTGGGGTGCTGCTGAGGAGAAAGTTGAAAGAGCTGTCAGGGGCAAGTCCATACCATACAGAATGACTATTGTTTAGAAAACAAAAGGAAAGACTCTAACTTGGGCAAGACTTTCTGCTATTTGGAAATACTTCCTGTCAGAACCTCTGCATTTAACAGTCTCTTGGTATTTCTAAGGTAGGTCTCTATTTCCACTGGATCTGTTGCTCAGTTCATAGACATACTTTTGAATTACAAGTTGGTATGGATTTTCTAGGAATTTAAATTAAAAATCATCTTAGGAAATCTCAAACATCAAATAATCACTCTAAAGAGACACGAGGAAGGGCTGTACAGGTGATTTGATTATGGCAAGTTTGTGACAGAGTGTAAAATTCTGTGTTCCTGGTACAAGACAGGTAGGGTAGGGTAAAATTTTACATTAAAGTGCATGTACATGGTTTACAGTTCATCTTTCTTTGTTGTTATAATGCAACTATAATTGTACAGTCATCTAGAATGTGTATGATATTATTTAAAATGCATGCATAACTGTATAATTGTCTAAGCATTGAGTCACACTTGAAGCTGTGAGAGTCGATTTTGGGCACTGCGAAGTACACAAGAGCTGAACATGATGTGCTGGGCATGGTGGCTGCTGTGACACCAAGGGCTGTCTTATCCCCCTGCCAGAAACCTGGGAGCTGGATCTCATTTCTACTAAATGTAGATAATTTCTGGTAGACTGTCTGTTCTCTAATACTTTGTCACCTTGTGATTGGCTCAACTCTCTAGCGGATGGAAGAAACTGCTTTTTGTTGGAGGTCACGAGCAGTAAAAATCCAGCATCTGGTCACACATTTGAACATTTACAGTGGGATTCAATCTTGCTGATGCCTGCTGGCAGTGGTTGTTCAGTTCTATTTATCAAAACTTGTGTTCCCAGAGTTATCTTCTCTTGGCCCTGATGTGTTATCCATGTGGTGTTGCTGGTTCGTAGGACACACAGTTGGAGAGAGCAGTTTGTAGGAAATACCTTTGATTTTCTTGGCTATTTTAAAAGCCAGTACAGAATATCACACCTTTTAGTCACTACTTACCTGGCAGGAAACATCATTACAGAACAAAACTGCTGGTTTCAACTGACTTGAGCCAGTTGCAGTTGCTCCTCTAAACCAATGCCTAGAGGATTCCCCAGATCTCCAAACAGGAGTGGTGGAGGCATGTTTGCTGCATGTTCCCCTGGGCTGCTTGGTGTGTTTTGCACTGTGAGCACCTCACCTTGTCAGCAGTGAAACGCTAATACGTGCTGGGCTTATATACAGTCTGAAATGGTTCTTTCTCTGTGAGCTAAATAGAAGTCGTCAATCACCACTACATGATGGGTCTCTTAGCGTTGCCCACCTGTTCCCTCAGCATCTACTTCAGCCCCTGGCCATCCCAGTGGCCTCCACTAGACCATGTTCTGGTGTATCCATGTCTGTCTTGTACTGCGGAGCCCAAAACTGGCCATGGCACTTTGGATGTGCTCGCACAAGTGCTGAGGAGAGGGAAAAGATCACTCATCCCAGTGTTGGCTGTGTGGTTGTTGATGCAGCCCATTGTGGGAGTTGCCTTCTCTGCCAGAGGGCACCTTGCTAATGATGCCCGGGTGTAACTCCTCCATTTGATATCACTATGCCTATCTTTTTATTGAGTAAAGTGTTTATTATCTATTTCATTATTAGATTTTCACCTACTATTATCTTATTTATTATTTATTATATTTATCTGTGTATTTATCTGAGTATTTCAGGATTTATGTAGGAGTTAAATACTGCTGCTTAAACAAGGGTTTGAAAAAATAGTTCTAACAGAGCTAGATTTGCTAGTCTGCAAATACACTGCCATCTTGGTAAATATGTGCTCTTCCAAGGAGTTTAAAGACTATTTGTGTAGCCTTTTCTAGCTCTGCAGCTTACACATGTATCCGAAGCTATGTCTCTTTAGTGTAATAAACTAAAAGGGAAAAACATGCATGTATTTTGTTTTAAGAATAGGTAAAATACATAGGTTATGTCTAAAGTGAGGAGTTTCCAGAGATCGGTTCATATCAGATCCTGGCAGAGTGGGCTCAAGGGCTGAACCCTTCCAGCTTCGGTGCAGGACACAGCTCCACTTGTGCTGCTCCTCCTCACACCTCACTGGTGGCTGGGTCCAGGGCGCTGGCAGCGGGACTGGTGGCTGGTTCAGTTATCCCAGCTGCGAGCAGCCATGCTGGACGATGTATTGTAGCACTGTTCAAGAGTACAAGATTTCATTCCCTGTCTTAATGAAAATGGGGAACCTGAATCAATAAAGGCAGGAGTAGCACACAAATTGCCTTTGAGAGCAGTGGTCTATCAAGTGAAAGACCTTTTCTCTGGGAGTGGACAGTGTTGTGGGTTTGTAGAGGAGATCATTTGTTTACCTTGAAACTTAATCCAATATAATTGGGCATTTTGTCTAGGCAGGTTATGAGCCACATGGGCTGTCCTGTGGGGTAAAGATTTCTGTTTCTTAGATTTGCAGTCTTATCAGTAAAGATGCAGAAGCTTTCCTTGTTCACTGGAGTGTCCCTGGATAGCCTATGAGATTTGTGCTGTTTGCTTTGGCAGTGGCTCGGGGCAGTTCCACAGATTATTTGTACATTTCATTAGAAATTATTTCCTCTCATCTCCTCACTGATGGTATTTTAACTTCTTCACTGTTACGTTTCTTCTTGTCTGCCTTTTCCAGCATTCTGAGCTGGCCTAGTAAAAAGATAATACCTCTTTCGACCTCGTTTGCTTCACTTGTACCTCAGCCCAGCAAAGCTGCACAGCATTCCTGGGGTCCTGGTGGAGCCTGGCTGAGGTCCTGAGGGACAAGCTGACCATGAACCAGCCATGTCTCTCTGCAGCAAAGGCAAACAGCAGCCTGCTGGGCTGCATGAGGCAGAGCATCTCCAGCAGGTTGATGCTTCTCCTCTGCCCAGCACTGGTGAGACTTCCACAGTGCCGTGTCTGGTGCTGGGCTCCCCAGTACAGGAGAGATGGGGACTTACTGGACTGAGACCACCGAGGGGCCACAAGGGATATTGAGGGATTGGAGCATTTGACCTACAAGGAGAGGCTGAGAGCTGGGACTGCCCAGCCGGCAGCAGAGAAGGCTCAGGCGGATCTTATCAAACTATTAATACCCGATGGGGAGAAGTAGAGGTGATGGAGCCAGACTCTACTCAGTAGTGCCCAGTGACAGGACAAGGGGCAATAGGCACAAATTGAAATACAAGAAATTCCACTTAAATATAAGAAAAAAAAAATTACTGTGTGGGTGACTGAACACTGGAACAGGCTGCCCAGAAGGACTGTGGAGTCTCCATCCTTGGAGATACTCAAAACCCAACACAGTCCTGACCAACCTGTGTAGTTAACCCTGCCTTGAGGGAGGGAATTGGACAAGACAATCTTCCTAGGTCCCTTCCAACCTCATCCACTCTCTGGCTCTGGGATTACTGTCACTTTAAAAGCCCTAAAGATGTAAGAACTTGGGGGTGCTGGAAACAGGAAGAAACATTGAGAGCTTGGTATGAACCAAATGCCAACAAAGCTGAGAGGAGCAATTGGTCCTCTTGGTAGGTTAGCAGTTAGTGCTTAGATAGAAGATTAAGATGGACTTGAAAATTTCAAGTTGCTTGTGTATCCTTCAGCAAACATAAGCAATAAACCAATAAATGAGTTAGGTGAAAAAAATCAAACCATAACAATGCTAAAAGGCAGAGGGCCAGCACAGCAGATAACACACACACACACAAATGCATCTCTGGTTTCAAATAGCTGCAGAAATAGAGAAATTTTTTCATGTGTTTTTACACTCTGCAGACAATAATTACCAAATTTGTGGCTAGAATCAGCTATTTCCATATTCATCATGGAAACGTTCAGATTAGCAGATTGCTAAAGCAGGGGGAATTTCTTGTTGTGACTGCTATCCGTACCCCGGTGTCAGTGAGCGTAGGGATGGTTACACTGCCATCGGTGGGCAAATTCCATTCCAGTAGAAAAGGAAGATCGAGGAATGAGGGATTAGCTATGTTTACTCTTTCTTTTCTCTCTCCCCACAATAAAAGTGAAATATAACTCAAGTATTTCTCAGCACCCGAATCTTGTTTGCCTTAATGCTACAGACCCCAGGTCTTGCCCTGACTGCACCAGCAGAAAGCAGCACCACTTTCAGTTGGGAATCTGAGTCTCTTGAATGTGAGTAACCATATGTTGATACAAGACCACTCCAACCTAAACTGTCAAGAGGAGCCTGGCACAGTTGTTTAATTTGGCAAGAGCTGACAGCA
>NW_010321617.1:15226-23270 GCF_000700745.2 Antrostomus carolinensis
TTTTGATAGTGACCAATTTCTAGACTTTGTTTTGAAGGAAAGTTTGCTTTGAAATAGCTTATTGTTCAAAAGCTTGATTTTGTGTCTGACCAGCTGACCTTTCAAGTGCTTTACTTACCAGGAAACCATTCAACATTACTTGACTTGTCAGTCTTCATAAGAATATCTGACTGACCTGAGCTTCTGAGATTGCTGGTCACTACTGTGCCCTTTCAGTTCCCTGTGCTAGAACAATCTGCTTCTCAGCTCCCCAGAAGAAGATGTGGTTCAATAGTATTTGAAGGAATTGGTTCTGTTCAGTCCTAGACCTACAGCTGCAGAACGGGTATGATGGATTTGGGCAGGGGAGATGCCCTGCTATTCACTTTGCCCAGTATGTACCATTACAAAATAACTTTCTGTTTACAGCAGCTTTATTCTCAATAGGCCTTTGAAATTCATCTGGGAGGAGCAACAGACTTGCCTTTATCCCTCAAAAGTCTGTTCAGGTTTGGCAGAAAGAAAAGCTTTGAAAGTTGCCTTTCTGTTGTTTCTGCTCCTCAAAGAAACTTGTCAGCCTGCCACTGCATGTGTGTGTCCTAAAGACTCTGACCATGCAGCCCTGTGTCCTGGGTATTTTGTTAACAGAAAGGTGATCTCAATTCCCCACCCGTTTTCCTTCCAGAGCAAGGAGAGCATCTTTCCCCCTGGTCAGAGACCTGAGCCTGCAGGTGCTTGAGCAAGTGGAAGGAATGGCTGCTTTGGTTTCTCCTGGCTGTGCCCAAGAGCCAACACGCAGCACTGACATCTCGTTTTCTCTCCCTAGTCTTTTCTGATCATCATCATGATGCAGTCTGGCAGGTCAGGTACGTGGTTGGCTGCCTGCACTGAAAACTGAGCGTTTGACAGACAGTTTTTTCTAGGGAACTGTCTTTGTAACGGGTGTACAGAACAGCACTCAGCAGCAAACTCTTTGATGTAAGCACTCAATCAGAAACAATTTGGAAAAATTGTGATGCTCGTCAGAATATGTCACTTTGTGTGAGACGCTTTGCTTTCTCCAAATTGCAAAGAGGGACATGGGAGGCTGCTCGGTGTCGCAGTAGCCAAACATCCCAGCCATGTGGCTGGGACACACCTGTGATGGGTGGCACGGAGGTGTGGGAGCTGTTGGCACCCTGCTTTCCTGTGTCCTCAGCAACGTTGTGCCAGAGCTCATGTGGGTGTGGGGTTTGCTTAGAGGATTTACAGAATTGCGACTGCTTCCATTCCCCTCTCCTCCGTCTTTCAACCAAATTTCTTTAGCTCCTATGCAGTCCTTAGCTCTAAATTTCTTCCCTTGCCTCTTGCTTTGTTTCCCACTTGCTTCCCTATAAACACAACTTCTGGTAGTGAGACAGAGTGATCTCAAATAGCTGGTTTTAAGAGTGGATAGCACAGATTAAAATAAGCTACGTGTGTCCCTGTTTGCTTCCCACAGGCATACAGTGCCTGCCTGAAATGCTGTAGTCAGACCTAGCTTGGAGATTTGGAATAAAGAAAAATGGGTGGAGGAAAGTACATTATATAGTGTGTTATACATTATGTTGTATTAGCATATGTGTGCTTATTTCCTGCCCTTGGGTACAGGTACTGTGTGCCACATCCGCGCAGAGCCATGAAATCCTACCACAAAAGAGGTGATTAGATACTTCAGCTGTGCATGCCAGCAGGCTGCAGTGCTTTGAAGTTTCTTTTTGTTCCACAGTAATCCAAATGGGTAAAACAGAAAATATTTTCCAACCTTTAACTTCCAGACTTGGTAATCTTCCATCAACAGCTCGTACGGTGTGAATTACTGGATATTTGATGTTTGGAATGGGGACTACGATGCACTTAGATTTTTGTAATTGAAAATATTCAACACGGTAGACATATAAAACTTGGAACTTAATACTTAGCAGAGGTTTGGCCAATTCTCAGCTTTACAGTAGTTAATGTCACCAAATATGTAAACAGAGTCCAGGGTGTACAATTTTTTTGCAAGGGGAAAAAGATAAATGTTTTATTTCTCCACTTATAAACTTACAGTCAAAATGTTTGATATTTATTTAAGCTTTATTAAAAACCATGAAGATTTAATTTTTTTTTCAAAAACTAAGTGATTTTTTTTTAGCTGAAATGTTTCATTGATCAAAATTGATATTAATTGCAGTTATTTACCAAAACTTTCCAAACACTTTATTGGCTTCTAATTTTATTGTAGTTTTAGACACAAATAGAGAAGTGTAACTGCTAAAGTACTTCCTCCATTGTGATGGGGGGCAGACCTGGGTATTTATGTTAAGTGCTGTGCTTCTTACTCAAAATCATTACCAAGAGAACGTAATGGCACAGCGATGCAGAAAGTTGTTGCACCTGCTCAGGGTCTCCGAGTCATGTTGCTGCTCACACCGTGACTATTTGCAAGGTGAGAAACTCGTACGTTTCTCTCCCAGATGGGTTTCCCAGCAGGTGCGGGATGCTGCATGCACCCCGTATCTTCCCCTGCACCAAGATACCCAAATGCATGGCAGGGGTCTTGATCCAACTGGGAAACGCAGGTTAGAGCTATATGGTACCACAGCAGCATTTCTAACCACAAGATATTCAGGGTTCCAAGCAAGGTATTTATTTTTTCCCCCTTTATTTGTTCTGAAATGTCAGAAGGAAGTGGAGGAACTGTTATTGTAAGATGGATTGTACTTAACAAATCAAAAATGTTTAACAGTGTAAATGGTACCTGTATTTTCAAAACAGGTGAAGGAAGCTGTGCCCAGGTATCTCCACTCTGTGTCTGTGGCCCTTACTGTGGGTTGATGTCTTTGGTCTGGGCTGAAAATAATAACAATCAGTTAATTTCTAACTGCATTCAGGCAAATGGGGATGTAACTGGTGCTGGCGCTGCTCGGGATAGGGAGGGTATGGTGGGGCGAGCCTGAAGAGTTTAAACAAACCACAGCAGCAAGGAGGTGACATTCAGAGGCAGTAAGCATGGCTGGTGGGAGGTGAGGAAGGACTGCATGCCAGCAGACAGACACAGGACAGCTGAGCTGCCCAGGAGGCTGAACTCCTACCTGTGGGGTGGGCTGAGGGGACCTGGCCCAGTCTGGCCGTGCTGCAGGGAAGTTTTAAGGAGGACACAAACTGGGTAACAGAGTCATCCTTTCCTGGCACAGCTCTGCTGCATCTGTTTGGCTTTCCTCAATCCAAACAGTACTTTCTTGACATGTTCAACAACTGCAGCTCTTCACACACAGCAGTGTTTGCTTTCTCTTGCTCCATGAAAACCCTCCTTCTCCAAGCTCGTTCCGTGGGCGGCTGATTGGGAAGTGCACAGAATTTCCATAGATGGCCACAGCTACAGTCTCTAAAAGCCAATGGGTAGGCACAGGACGTTTTATATTGCAGCTGAGCACAGCTAATGGAGAACATGATTGTGAGGATACGTGTTGTGCTGGCAGGTTTCTAGGAAACCTGAGAGATGCCTGCTTCGTTCTGCTGAAGGGGCCTTAGTGGAAAGGGACAGTGTCACCTCGGAAGGGGGAGCCGAACTGCGAGGCACCAGAGATCAGTACTGAATATCTGGGGCTTTTAGTGCTCTGACAAAATAAATGCTTCTGCCTGTCAAATTTATATGCAGGAAAATATGGATCAAATAAGCCACATTCACAAGACGTAGCCAGCTACGTGGTTCCAGAAGCAGAGCTCGCATGTTTTGACAATTCCAACTTTGCCTGCCTGCAGCTCAGGGCCGAGCTCCCAGATGCATTTTCCCAGGCTGCTGTTGCTTCCTTCTAGTGAGCCATGCTACCCATCAGCCCCATAGATTTTTTTTTTTATTATTATCAACTGAAACCTCAGGCAAAGCCCCTGATTTAGCACATCAAACCGTGTGAGCTGAGGCTTGCTCTCTGTAGGGTACGAACACAGCCCTGTGAAGCACAATGCTGTTAGCTCCCCAGCTGCAAAATGTCAGGAGCCAGCAGAGTCTGCAGGGAAGGACCATTTCCCTTAGGAAAACTGTTTCATCCTGTGCAGGTGAGCCCCGAGATGCAGTGGGGAGCATCAGCACCCCTTTGCACTCTTAATCTTTACAGTTGAAGGGACTTGTGTGTTGTTACCATCTGAATGCAGCAGCGCAGGAAAAGTAAAAATGGGAAGCAGGAAACTTTAGTGTCAGTGCAGAGAGGAGTGCTGTCTGTTAATCCTTATCAGCCAGTGTAACTGAATCCGTATACTAGTTTATGTGCTTTGCTGGGAGAATCAGATGTGACTCCAAACTGTGATACTAGAACCCCAGGAACTGAAAGCGTGTCCTTGTGTGGATCTGAATCCCTGTCACACAGGGTTTCATTTTACCTAATATTTTAACGTGAGCTGACAGAAAGTCTAGTTGCAGTCCTGTGCATACAGAATTAGCCAGACTGCAGACATCTAGACAAAGAGCTGCATTAGGGCATGAGGAAAATCCTGCCTGGTTGGACATTTGTATGTACTGAACGATGGGCAACAGCAAGCGTGTGCAGTTCTGCAAAGGAAATCTGACCCACAAGGTCCATTCCTGTTTGTGTGGGCTGCAACTGGCCCTGCACGCAGAGCAGGTTTGGTGCTGGGACAGAAAGCCAACCAGAGTGTTCTTTCAAGAAAGTGCCTTTCATTTCCAGGGCTTTAAGGCCTCAAAAGGGGCTATTTCCAATAGCAATTTGGCATCTTCTGCTTAGTGAGGACATTACAGCTGAGCTACTGCTGTAACGTTTCTAATTACCTCTGCGATGGAGCACTGGGCGGCATGTGGCTCACCACAGCCCTCCAGGAAAGTACACTGTCAAACAATGGGGATTTTCTGATCAGGCATTTTCTGGGCAATGCTATCAGCTATAGCACTTTATATGGCTACATTTGCAATTTTTTTAGCTGATACTGCCTTTCTCTTTCCTCTGTCCTGACTATTGATGGAGGTAAAGTACTTGCAGTTCAAAAGTTCATGTGGTGCAGGAAATCAGAGTGCTGTGTGCTTTTCCTGGGCGCTGATTGTTGCTGCTCTTCAGCAACGCACAAGAGAGAACAGAGCAATGTGCCATTTTGAATGTTATCCACAGCCCAACTCAGATATAGGTGAATGGTGTGTAAGTTAAAATGTGGTGCTGTATCTGTTGGAGCAAATTCACTCTTGTGTTCTGCGTACTACTGGTTTGTAAAACCTCCAAAGAAAATTAGTTGTTAGACTAAGTTTGGTCCAAACCTGAAACTTTCATTTACCACACAGAGTCGGTGAGATGTTTTGGAAACTTTGGAAACGCTCCAACTTGGAATGAATTTTGTCACATCTCTTTGCATTGTTTGTTTTTAGCAAAACTGTATCCCTTTAGAGCTTTTGCCTGGAAATTATTGAGTGGGGAATTAGATGGTAAATGTTCTTGACCTCCATCCAGATCAAAACCAGACAGTTGTTAGGAGCTGCTGCGGCGTGAAGTTTGCAACTCAGCCTTGTGATCCCCACACTGGCTCTGACGTCTCAGGCTCTGATCCCTCAGAAAACACAAAGCCTCCCCCTTCTGCCTTGGCTGTTTCCCCTTCACTTTGCTGCGCTGCTGCTTCCACCTCGCTTTCACTCAGGCTCCAGCAGTGCCGGAGCCGAGGCCGAGCTGATGGCCCTGGCAGAGCCGGGAAGCCCAGGTGCAGCTTTGCTTCTCTGCTGTAGTATTGCATCTGGCATTTCTGAGGGACATGCTCCTGCCTGGAGACCAGTGGCCTATAGTGCTCTGCATGGTTTATAGTCAGGCCCTGTATTTTCAGTTAATGTGCCTAAATAATTTGTGTAAAAATAGCTAAACATCTACAAGCAAATACTGGAGGCATCTGCATATCTGGTAATATTTTTCACCAGCAAGAATATTTCAAACTCAGCTGAATTCCTGAAAGAACAAGAAGTGAGGAGCAAGCCTTTAATCATCTCCCTGTGCTTCTGTGAAGACGTGCTTCTCTGCAGAAGCCTGTACAAATTGTGCTCATTTACTTAATGGGTATGTTTCTGTCCCGTTAGCCATGAACGTAAAGCAGGCTGTTTAAAGAGCTTCACTGCTCTTTAAATAAAACTCCTGAGGCAAGATGAGGTGGAGACGATGCTGCAGGAGATCTGATTCCATCTCTGCTCTCCCTGTGGCCTGGAACAAGGCTCCGGTCTGTGTCTCTGAGCACCCGCTGCTCTGAGTTTCCCATGTGAGGTTTGGGGAGGAGATGCTGCCAAGCCGCAGAGCATCAGTGCCCTTGGTCATCCTCACCAGCTTGCTGTCCTTTTTTTGTGTGATAACTTACAGCTGCAGAGTTTTGCCTAAGTTAACTGCTTGTCACTTGCCTGCTTGCTATGATTTAGCTTTATTGTATTTTGTTAAGTGTTGGGATAGCTCCCAAGCATGTGAGATTTAGGAGAATGGGAGGTCAAAGCTAAGGCATCGTTATTCACGTTGTAAGTGCTGTTTTCCAGTGTCAGCCAGCGCAGAGACCACCCTGCCGAGTAGCACACGAGGCAGGACTGCACGTGTGGGTTTGCTGTGGATGAGGCATTTGGCTCAGAAGCTCCCTGCGGCTGGTCCTGGGGGAAAGGGCAAGGATGACATTAAGCAGCTGGTCTGACACAGCATTCACCTGCAGAAGCTTTTATTTGTGGAGCAGTGCTCCTGGTCTCTGTCAGCTAGAAGTCATTGATGTTGTGTGACAGCAATAGGATGGCTGCAATAACAAAGGCCACTTTTGAAGAGTATGTCCCAGAGTCATTGCCTTCTGCAGTGTCACCACCTGCTGTGCTTTCTGTCAGCAACCAGTAGATTTGATGCTGCTGGTAGTTTCAGGGCTGTGCTTCGAGAGGCTGACAGTGCTGTGGACCAGCTACGTGATGCTGATAACTGCAGACATAGGTCTCTTCCCAATGCAGGCAGGGAATTACTTGTTCCCCAACCTGTCATGAGAGTTATGATCCTTTCCAATAGATCAGAGAATTCATTTTGTCTGTACTTCTTGGGTTTAGCAACTCTTTTATGGATATGTGGACAGAAGAGAATGAACCAGTTTAATCCTTTGTAGTTGAAGGAGCTCAGGACAGTGTGGTTTCTCTTGTAATACTTGTAATTATCTTGTCAGTCAAGCAACATTGCAGTGGAAGAGCTTGGCCATCTCCCTTCACTACCTATCAGGTGTGGTAAGGGCCTGCGCTGTTCTGTTCCTGTTCTGGAGATGTCCTGAAGGATGGGTAAGAGGGGCTCCCAGAGCATGCTGAATAGCTGCAGGAGGTGCCTCTCGCACAGGGGAAGGGATTTCTTGCAGTGATGTTTTGAGACCAGGAATAGTTGTGGACAGTGGATGTAGGGCACCAACCAGAACGTTTGTGGTCATTGAGAAGTGGGAATGTCTGAGTGCGTCCTTTGCCTAGTGTGGGAATGGAGAGAAAGCTGGGAACCTGCAGAGCCAGGCTGAGCAGTGTGTGTGTGGAAATCAGCATCATCTTCCTGAGATCTCTGTCTGTCATTTACCATAAAACACTGTACAGAGTGAACAGAACTTGGCAGTAACTGCTCAAGTCCTTACATTTTAAATTCTCTGCGCATTTTGAAATGTCTCCTTATTCCAATTCAGGGCAATGTACCATTAGTCAAGTTGAGGTTATCTCAAGGCAATTGACAGGGTGAACTGCTGTACATTTTCTAGTCTTCTCTTGTTTCTTTGATTTTTCCAAGTCCAATCTTTTAGTAAATAGGGTTTTGGACATTAACCTGTTTGCTGCTGTGAAAGGTGGTGTGAAGGAACCTGCAGCGGGCAGACAGCAGCTCAGACAGAGAGAGATGGAGACATTAGTGTTTGTGCTGGAAGAGACAGCAGAGTATGACTTAAATCAGTTCTAACAAAGATAATAAGGTGGTTTCTAGGTCTGATTCCCAAAGAACAACATATTTAATAACTGAATGTTTCTTGTACTAGTAAGAGAGCCTCAAATGGATTTGCATTTCATGGTCCACATAAATGTGGAGATGCTGCCAAAATTGTCTCTTTC
>NW_010321617.1:23305-23754 GCF_000700745.2 Antrostomus carolinensis
AAATGGAGCAAAACGCTTTTCCCTGCTGTTTGGTTCTTTGTTTCATGCACATGCATTTCTGGGACACAGACTCCTGGAGCATGCAGCTGAGTGCACATGCCTTGAGTCTCTGCAGGCTTGTATAGCTTTGGAGCCGAGAACTTAGAGCATAAGTAAGATATTTGCAGAATTAAAGAGAATTTAGAAGAACAAGGGTAGAGATTTGAAATTCCTGTAAATAAGTTCAGTCTCAAAACCAGAGATAAGTTCTCACCTACCTTCTGCTTCCATCTTTTATTGGACTGCAGTAGGAAAGGAGATATTTACAGAATGACACTGCTTACAAATGTGAGGAAAATCACTTCTGTTACTGTTTTCTGTTGTTCACTGTAATGCAGTTTGCTGTTGACATCACATTACAGAAGGGATTTATCAGTGAACAGTCCTGGGTGCTAAAAGTGCTGACACAT
>NW_010321617.1:23764-38831 GCF_000700745.2 Antrostomus carolinensis
GTAGGGAAACACTGTAAGTAGCTTTATTTTTGCAGTACTCTAATTAGTCACCCTTAACACCTCCATAAAATAGAAATGTGGATTTTTAAAATCCAGCCCCCAAAATCTCCTTGCTTCCCAGCTGGAACATATGCAGGATTCTCAATTTGAACATCTCAAGCTGGCATGTGTGTTGTTTTCCGCAAGCTTGAGCTTCTAAACTTCAGCAAGTATAAGAAAAATGCTAGCCTGCCTTTTACAGCATCCTCTGAGTCTAGGAGAAAAGTTTGAAAGCGTTAACTAATTGCCCAGGAACTTATCAAGTCTGAGGGACCTTCATTCAGCCTGGAAGGTCTGGGGCTAGCTCTGCCGCAGATGCAGCTCTCTTCAGTGACTCTCTTCCCATTTCTTCTGGAGTTGCACACATTAGTACTGCAGATAGGCAGGGAGGACACGAGCACACAGGTTAATTTACAGGCTCATGTTCCCCTTGGTGGCAACAACCTACTTAAAGGAGTGGAAGCAAAGTCCCGGTTTGCAGCTTCATCCCAGTCTTTGCAGAGGGCTGGGAAGGGATTTTCTCTTGCCATCTCCCTGGGAACAGGCCCGTGGTGTGGGGGGTGGCAGCAGCCTCTGCCCACCCTGACTCTCCTGCTGCCCCCTCCTGTTCCCCATCGCACCGAGGGCTCTCCTGGCGCAGGGCACCTGCCCTCAAAAGCAGTGTCTCAGTGCCTGCTGGTCAGCTGGAACTGCGGTGTGCCCCCCCCGTCACTGGTGGATGTGTGGGAAGCACAGGGCCCTTATTTAGCAGCCAGCTTAGAAATACATCCCAATTTCAAGCAGTGGAAGCCCTCTTGTGCTCAGGAAGGGTGGGTGGGGCCCCATGCATCTGATTTTTCAGGGATGTTGCAACAACAGTAGTTGGAAAGCAAGGAAGAAGCTTGTAAAACAACAAATTGTGTGATGCTTGTTCTCTGAGTAGAAATGTATTTCCTTTAAGAGCTTCCCCTCTAGCAGCCTCCACAAGTTCCTTTAAAGCCAAGTAGGACATTTCCTTCTGTGCAAGGGTGACAGGCAGAAGTAGGACAGGGTTTTGTCCTTTTGAACTATTAATACAGATCACAAAAATGTACCAAAAGATACGTAAATTTCTAAAAATATGATGAAACTTTGGAGATAATTTACTTTTTAATTACAGCTGATATTGTGTTTGGTGTAAAACATAAGACGTTGTGATATCTTCCTTCCCTGTCAGGAAAGAAGGCAAAATGGAAAATCCAAATTCACTCCTGATTAAAACCTCTTGAACCCTATATGTCTTCTTTCCCTGAAAGGTACTGTTCAAAAAGACATCTTGCACTTCTAAAGCCCAAAGAAATACAAAAGTGTGGCCATCCCAACTGAGCACACACTGCTACTGTCTTCTGAAGGGGTTTTAGCAAGTGTGTGGGATGATAAATCACCTAACATCAGCCTTGGCGCCTGTGCATGGTTGAAGAGGAATACAGCTTCACTCTGATGTATCCAATTTTCCCGCACGAGGCAGAAATCATCATATCAGCTATTTTAAAGGAGCTTCTGCGTGTACCATGTCTATATGATTTACAGAATGATTTAAATATCTGTAGATACCAGCTCTCTGAGGAATTTTGTCTGCTGTGACTCATATCTTGCATTGTAATTTTATCTGTAATTGTTGTCTTTCACTGAAGGATCCACAAAACTTAAAATATTTTCAGTAATTAATTGTAAATATTAGCTCTATTGTCAGCAGCAACAGTTTGGATTGTTTTATTGTTGGAAAGTGGGAGGGAGCCACTGCTTTGGCAAGTGACAAGCAAATAGTATATCAATAAAAGCCAAGTGTTGGATCAGAGTCATTAAATCCAGTAGCAGTAGATATTCAGAGACAAGTTCAGGGATGAGTTTCTAGCTGGTAGAAGGCAGCTGTGCCGTGTGCATGCATGAACTGCAGATTGGTGTTCCTTGGAGAAAGCTTCGAACTGGAGCTTGCGGATACACCAGGAACCCTGGAAAATAGAGTAGTTTTGTGCTGCCTGCTTTTCCAGAGTGTCTGACAAGTGTTTCTAGAGGGTAGGTTTTTCAGTAGATTTCCTGCATGAGCCTGTAGAGGTTTAGCTATTGCCTGGGCAAATTGCATTAAAGAAACAAGTCATTAAACCACTAAACAAAACATCTGTTTTGAACTTGTCCAGTACCTAACCATCTTCCGCAAGAGGACACTGACAGGGCTCCCGCCCTGCCTCTTTGTATGTACCTGTGTCTCCTCTCACAGCTCCCAACCCTGCTCTTTTCTCACTTGCCCTCCACAGGATCTGGGCCACTTGATTACCACCCGCACTCTTCCATCCTGTTGTTGCAGGCTTTGGCCAAACCGCGCTGCAGTTAGTTTGCTCTATGGATAAACACACTGAAAGCTATTGGTGTTCCCCACCCACCTTTAGGCACGTGTGGGGATGTCGTACCTTACAGCTGTGTTGGACTTTCCATGTACAGTTTGTGCTGATCATCACCTATACAAATTGCAGACTGCCTCCCCAAACAGTTTATGACTCAGTACTCCCAAATGTCAGTCCCTAACAGCTCTGTGATCAGCGTGCTATAGAGAAAGCCTCCCAAATGACAGGATATATGGACACCCATTTTCCCTTGTAGCTTGTCAAACTACAATGCATCCATAGTTTCACCTTAAGCAAAGCAACAGCATTGCCTGGGGCTGTAAATACCATCCTTGCTCTTAATGGCCTTAGGATACTGGAGGTGAGCTCCCTGGTACCACTGCGAGCTCGGGGAGATCATTGTGCATACAGCTTTATGTACTGCTTAGAAACTGCACCATTTTTTGGAGAGAAAGATTGTTGAATTGAGGTAATAAATTTTTAAAGTCAAAACCAGGTTTTTCTGTTTGTTTAAAAAAAAACCCTATTGCCTTCATCCAAAGATCTTGTCTATCTGTAATATAGCCTTTGTGGTGACAAATGTTTTTAATCATTGTTCTAGTTTGTAGCTTTTTCTATTTTAATCAAGCATGCAGGAATAAGAGTGATTGATATTGCAAAAACTTTGCAGCTACCCAACCTCAGAAGTACACGTCCCATCTCTGAGTATTCCACTTCCTCATTTCATCCTTTCAAATAAGCAGATTACGTTTTGCCTGAAATCAAGTCATTAAGCCTTCGAAAGATGATGGTTTGCTTTATTAAGCTCTTAAAAAGAAGTCCAAGGTCTAATCCCAACTCTTGCTTTGTATGATGGGCTGTCCTAGCTGTTTCACTAGTTCCTGAGCTTCAGGGATGAGCTAAGAAAAGAATATAAGGGCATGAGGTTTTTGCCCTTGGCAAAATGCATTGTTTCACTCCCTCGCTCCCATGCCTGGAGCTAACCTGCCTCTGGAAGCCACTGTCAGGACCTAGGAATGAAATGACTGAGAAGAAGGTCAAGAAGTTACAGCCCTGTGTATCCTCAGAGTAGATTGGCATTGTTTTAAGGAATATGGTAGGAAGTTAGGACCAGAATGAAAAAGTGATCATGAAAATTCATTGAGAAGGAACTGCATCTCTGAGAACATGAGTGTACAAGCTAATGGCAGGAGCCCACGTTTATTTTTTTAGGTACAACATTAATCTCTTGGTAGGACAATCAAGATTGCCTCACCAGGGTTTATGTGTGTTTGTAAGTTTAAATACAGTATATCAAACAAATGCTATACGAAGCCAGCTTAATACTTTTGTAGGAAAACACTCAAAATTGCTCAAAGGAAGAAGACGGGGGGGATGTTATATTAAAAAATGGTATGAATTTCTAGTATCAATATTATTTCTTTATGTCCCCTAGTCTTAGTCAATGGAAGAGTTATTTGGTAATTAATTATCTATAAAAGGAAACTGCAGAAAGAAAAAAAAAATTAAAAAAGAGGAAAGCAGATAAAGTTATCAAGATAGCAAAGGGAATCCCAAGGTCCATCTAGCCAAGAAAAGGCAGGGAAACAATTTGCTTCTGTTGAACAAGGCTGTAAAAGCGTGCAGGTAGTTAGGACACGTCCCAGAGCAGTCAGCGCAAGCTTTTGGATCAGGCCCTAATAAACCATGTGTTGCAAAGCTGCTCTGAGATCTTAATTTCAGCTGAAGAAGGAAGTGATCCCTCTGGTAGGCATTTTGCTTATTCTTACTGTTCACGCTGTGTTATTCTTAGCGCTTTATCTCATGCACCAGAAGTGAGGAACTCTCTGGAAAGGCGTGACCAATGCCGCCTGGGCTATTGTGTTACCCCTATATACAGAGGAAGTTTGGGTCTTGGAACCCTTGAGGTCTATTACTGTCACAAGCCGTGTGAGATGGGACAGGTGGGGACAGTGACTGATGGCAGCAGGAGCTCCCCAGCTCGCCAGCATCAGCAGCTGCCTGGGCACAGGAATGACCTGTGCTCCTGCTGGCTCCTGGTCTGTTTTCCATGGCTTGATGGTTAAGTATGGTTATAACACGCAGGGAAAAATTAACTCGTGTTATACAGCCCACCCTTAGGCTAGTGCAAAAAAAGATTCCTTGTAATTCAAACCCCTCAACTTTGGATCACTGGTAGGCTGTGGGACATGGCTCCTGTTTCTTATTTTCAGCAGTTAAATTGCATCAGCAAACTGCTGAGTTGTATCTATTGCTATAACTAGCACCTGAGGAGGTGAGGAGATGGCCTCTGAAAGCAGGAACAGGATAAAAAGCTGTCTGTCGGATGGGCTCTGTGCTCAGGGTGTTACTGAAGGCTTTGTGCAAGGCTGGCAGAAATAGCTCAAGAAGCAGCAGGCATCAGGGGTTCCACTCTGTAGCCGGGTCGAAATGGATTAGGTGGGGAACTTTAAAGTCTGATGTTTCCCGTCTCATCTGTGTGTAAGTGTATGCAGGAGAACAGCATCTTAGATGCTGTGTGGCTGGTGATGCAAAAGTGTGAACATTAACATTCCTCCTCAACGCAACCACCTCCCCGTGTCCTTCAGATACACCTCTCTTCATCTTAGTTTCTTCTTGTCCAAAGCCTCTGGTGAGCTCTCAGTGAGGACTTGCTGGGGTAGAAGTGCAGAGCTCCCTGGCCTCCTCTGCTGCCAGTGCACCACACTGGCACCTCTGTGCACCACACTCAGGGTGCAGCACGGTTATCTTCAACAGTGAGATTTCAGAGATGCATACCTAAAAATTGTGACTTCCTCAGCTTGATGTGCAGTATGTGCAGCACCGTTCCCCTCCCCTCACCCAACTGGAGAAGCAGAAAAGACCAGAATACTGGAGAAGCAGAAAAGACCAGAGTACTGGAGAATCTCTTCGGCAGCTCAAACCGAGACAAATATTTTACTTGTCAAAGCTCACAGTTTTTCTCACAAAGCCAAAAATGACCAAAGAAAACTTCTCTCTGGACATTGTGGAGGATGGCAGTATTATTCTTCTGTCTGTGTAGACGTGGGGAATGGGTCATGGGCTGGTAAACAGCGTTTCAGGTGGTGGGATGTTTCTCATGCTTTGGCAAATGCTCAGTGTCACCCTTCAGGTGGGACTTTGTAATTTTTCTATAGGACTAGTGAACTTGTGTCTACATGAGGCATCTCTGGGAGGCCTTTAACAAAGCACTTAAATACTTTCTACTCTTCCTTTTCCAGTTTCAGAACTGCTGTATTTTGAATAATAAAAGGGCCCTAGTGACGAAGTTATTCCTGATACAGATTCTGCTAGTGTGTTGTCCTGCTGCCAAAGCTCTGGGCTGCTCTCCAGGCACTTTGGCACTGTTTATTTTAATTGCTTCTTGATTTCAGTATCCTGCTCTTTTATAAACCTTTCTTTTTACATTTCTACCTTTTTTCCTGCCATGTGATCCTCTCTTCTTTCTCTGGATGTTTTGCTACCTCCTTTTTACCTCTTTCCACCTCTCTGTTCCTGCTGTGAGGAGGTTATTTGTGACTCCTTCTCATTGCTCTGGTGCTGTGCAGCTCCTCAGGAGAGCAGGGATTTCTTTCAGAGATGGCTGGTTTGGAGGAAAGGGGGTGGATTACACCTGAGCAAGAGCAAACCTGGGGATCCCAGACCTCAGCTGCCATTGCCCTCCTGGCTTTGGTATTTCTGTTTTCCTCAAAACACAGCAATCATCAAAGATGTTGCAAAGTCTTTCTGACCCTGGTTGCCCTTGTGGTTCCCTCCATGGGCCAGTATTGAGTGGCTTGTGGGTTTGAGGCACTCTAAACCTGTCAACTACTTTACAAATGTCTGCGGTAACTACTGCACTTCCCTTCCATGCCAAGTTTCTCCTCCTTGCTTATGTTTTTGTCCTTGCTTCTTTCCACACCCTCCATTTGTGCAATGCTCAGATGGCTCCTAGCTTCACCTTCATGCAGATTGGGTTTCTTCCTCACTGCAGGACCTCTGTTTTTTTTTAATAGGATTTTAAGTATCTAGCAAAACCAAACCAGTAATAAATGTGAGACTAATTCCTCCTGCAAACCCCACTCTCTGATAACCTGTTGAAAAACATTTTCTGCACTGCTTGAGTTTTGAGCACTGGGCTATCCAGGAGGGAGTCAGCTGGGTGCCAGTGCAAAGCCTTTGGATCACTTAAACCTCACAAAGGGGCTTATGTGGTTTGTGTTTGGTATAAAAGCTCTGTGTTCAGGCCTTTTTGGGCTGGATTATATCCTTAATGAGCAGCTTCTAAACATACTTTTCTGATTTGGTCTAAAACCTCAGTGGAAGAGCTTGGTGTTCCTGCTTTGTACAGGATTGAATAAATTAATTCTTCATAAATACAATGTAATCACTCATGACATTGACATTTCCCATACTAATGATTAATTCCTTAATTTTACAGTTTCTTGCATGCCTAATATAGCATTCTGAGTGCGAGAGAGAGTTTTCCTTCTGACTTGTCTTACCAAATTGGCTTGTGATGTTCAGAGATGACATTTAGTCTGAAAATTCTTCTGTGCTGCTTGTGTCCAGTTCACGTAACATGGGGACACCAAGGGACAGCAGATGAGAGCTTCAGGGACACTTCATGACACTGCATGTCTTCCTGCTCTCCACACTAAACATCAGCTGCTTCTTTAGGTGAGCATTTTCCACCACAGAATGATACTCCAAGTATGCTATGTGTTTGAATTGACTTTCTTAAATACCAAGACAGTGACTTCTAGGCCAAGAAATTCCTGAGTCACAAATAGCTGGAGCCTGGGAAGGCATATCTATATCCTTGTTCTTACACTCTTCCCAAAGCATTTCCTATCCTAATTGTGGTCCAATCTAGTATGCAAGTTCCTATGTAACTTTTATTCTTTTGAACTGGATTTCAGTGTTTTCTCCAAATGCAGTGCAAGTATTTTGCCTTATTCCAACTGTCAGGGAGCAAAAAATTCAGCTGGTGTTAGGGGCAGTTTGGATAACACACCTGTACTTTGGAGTTCTGAACTTGCTCTGTAAATAAGAGCAGAATATCTAGCAGACTTGGATTTTGTTGGCTAAAGTTTGTGAGTGCACCTGGGAAACATCTAGGTGTGTAGTCACCTGGAAGATGCAGCCTTTGAAGAGGGTTTGTGGTGCTCTTCAAAGGGCTGCAAGTGAACAAGCTTTCTGCATTTGGGATCCTGTGGCCTATACCAGGGAAAAACTTAAGCCTGAAACGGAAGAGTAGGTGGGTGTAAGAAAAGTCCCGCCAAGAACTGAAGTCCTTTAGAGACTTTGGTGCTGACAAATGTGCAGCCAATATTGCCAGTGGATGGGCTTTGCAATTATTTGGCACTTCAAAGATGTGTAATAAAGGTCTTTTTTTTTTTCCCTTTTTTCTTTCTGTGTAATTTGTGTTGCATAGTGACAGTGATATCTCTTCCTGCCTTTGAAATAATATTTTCAATTTTTTTTTTAATATTGCAATTGTGCATCTCTGTATGAGAAGCAAAGGTTGCTCATGTCAGGGGAACCCAGGGAAATGCCAGTTGTGTCACTGCCTGTGGAACTGCTGGAGCTCATCTCCTGTAACCTGCACTGTGTCTAAGAAGCCACTTGCTTCTTAGTCTTCCTGCACTTTTACCAGAAGCTTTGTACTTCCAGATAGTCCTGAAACTGTGTTACTGATGCCAGCACGCTGGGCAGACAACAGGCTCAGGCTGGTGAGCCTGCTGGGCTGCCTCTTGCTCCAGCTCTGCTAGAGAGGAGCAGGATATGTCAAAACAATTTTTTTTTGCCTTACTGATACGTGTTTCTTACCTTGTCACTGGGAAAGTGTGAATCCATCTTTTCAGACATAGTAAATGAAGTGTTCTTCTCTTCTGTAGCAGGCTTCAGTCCTGGAGCTTGAAAGAGTATGGCTTTCTGTTGTGTGCTCTGGACAGGAGTGGCGTACCTTTAAGGGAGGAGGCAGAAGATGCAGGAGACAACGAGTAGCTTTTTCTTTGGTTGAACTTCTGGCAGTGGCTGATGATCACAGCTATGTCCTGTCCGATGGGCTCTTCCTAAGGCCCTGCTTGGCACTGTGTCACTTTTCCCTGGCTTCCTTGTGTCCTGTAAATCTCCACATATGAACCATCTCATCTCAAAAGACCTATAAACCAGAGAAGATTGGAAGGAAATGTGTTCGGCCATACAGCGTGATTTGAGAATATTGCAGCATTTTCTTTTGTTCCACATAAGGATGAAACTGAGACAAACGAGGTTTTTACCAAGAAGAAAGACAAGGGTGTGAGGCAACCAGAGTAATAGCCTGTCAGTGGCTGGGCTGAGACCTCATTTTGAAGCAGGCACGATGGGGACCTGTACCTACAGTCTTCTCTTGCTCAAAGTACCAATTTCAGCCTCCAGCTATTGGCTTCTCTGAGGAAAAGGCTTGGCTCGCTCTAGTGTGCTTCCAAACATAAAGCTCTGCTGCAAGCGCTGTGTCACTGGGTGGCTTATGCTGCAGACATGGAGGGATTATTCATGTACGAAACACTCGCTTTATACAAACCCAGCTCTTAGTCAAAAACCATTTTACACAGTGGGGCAGAGATGCTTTAAGGCATGTTGATCTGTTAAACACGAGTTCCCTAGAACAGTCATTGCTTTGCCCAGCAGAAGCGTCTCTGCCCTTACTATGGCAGGTCCCTGGAGGTGCCATGACAACAGGGCTCTCTCAGGTGCTCACCACGACTTTGATGAAATGTACGATATTTATTGTGGCTATATTTTAAATAAAGGAATAAAGCAAAGAACTGGAAAGAAATACCGTGGGTATTTTCAGAGACTGGGAAGAGCATTTCTTCTGGCTGAGGGTGGAAAGAGCTCTATTTGCTGTTCCTGCCTGAAAAACATGCCTGAAGGAGAGAAGCGTATTCCAAAAATCTGTATGGGAACAAAACCAGATACATTAGTAGTAGGTAAAAAGAATTCCAGTATTCTGCAAAGTCTAGCAAAAATGATGGTGAAATGTTTTGAGATATTTCAAAAGAATGGGGGAAACATTCCCACCGTTGTGTTCTGTCTTGTGCTTTGCAGCCTTGCTCTCCAGTCCTTCCCCCAGGGCCTGCAGGTTCCCTTCGCAGTGTACGTGGTGGGGATGGGTGGCTGCACGGACACCCAGCACATTCCTCCTGTCCCAAACCTCACCGGACTGCCCTCATTTGGTAACAACCTGTGATGAGGCACACTTGCCTATTAATCAATTAAAATTATAGTATAAAAGCCTAGTAAGTGTGAAAAATGTGGACAACACTCTTTGGTTCCTCTGTGGCATAATTTCTTCTAAATCCTTTAGAAATGTATCCCAGCTACATTCTCCAGCAAGGATTCTGACCTTCTTTACTGCGGCAAACACACACTCGCATTGGGATACGAAGTGTAACAAGTGAAAGCTCTCTGCATTTGAAACAGTGCTTTCTCATGCTTCAGTTTTTACCCAGTGAAGGTAAAACACCTACCTACCTGCACGCCCTACATAAGAGAAGGCAGAGTAGGAGAGGAATGCCATCTGTGGTTTGGAAATGCATTAAACATTCTGCACGTTGTTAAAAGAGGTGACAGACTCTCTCTCCCAGTTTATCACTCCATCTGCAGTGCCCAGGCTCTGTGGTTGGTTCAAGGCTGTACCACCATCGTGGTTAACCCAAGATTGGAACAGAGCACAGTTTTGTTCTATCGGTTCATGAGAAATCAGCATGCTGCTGAGAAGAAAGTGTCAGAACAGTGTTTCTTCCCAACTGCAGCAGCTGCCAGCGAAGGGTTAACCTGGAGCAGATTCCAGATAGGGATTAATGCTGATGTCTCTAGAGCAGCAAAACTCCTGTGAGAGGTTTGTTATCTTCACAGGGTGCTGGGCTGTGCTTGGAAGTATATTGTTTGGAGATAAAAATCTTTGGTATGTTTAGTGTGTGTATCTATAGCTCAGGGACTCTGTAGCACAACCTCCGACGTGGACAGTCAGTTTGAAGTTTCACAAATGCCATAGAAAAACATTTTCCAGAAGCATCAGTAGGTAATTTATGCATTTGCTCTCCCGAGCTGTCCATCACTGTAGTACCCTGTGCTTTATAAACCTGAATGGTTTATCCTGACAGCACTCGAGCACGATGAGGCTGTGGTCGCACGGACCATCAGCACGCTGGGCTCAGCTGTGCAGGGAGAATACCCGTGGCCTCACTTCCCGAGTTATTCCCTGTTTTGTAGTGCTTTAGAGGATCAAAGCACAGCTCACATCGACTTCAGCTGAAGCTGTTGAGTACTCAATATTTTACAAATCAAGCCCCAGCCTCTCCTGCTGAGGACAGAATGATGAACGTGCAATTAGTGACTATTTCTGCAATTAGTGATTTAACAAGAACTCTGCAGCAGAGGTGTAGCCTGTTCTCCAGAAGAATAATGTTTTATGCGATTTTGAGACTGTCCATTCCTCCTCCTGCAGTTCCCTCCCTCCCTCCCTCTCCAGCTTTTACTCCTGAACTGGGGGAGAACTCAGTGTTCCCACAGACAGTAACCTCACCAGTTACAATTCAGGGGGTTATTCCCAAAGCTTTTCCATCTTCTGGGAAGGGATAAAACCAGGTTCCTACTTAAGAATAATAGCTGTTTACTCCATGAGGCATATGCAGATTCCAAATAGTACTGCACAGGCACCTTTCTTCTGGCATTTTTTTAACTTCTGATAAAATGACCATGTAATTATTTTCTTACTGTGCCTTTTTGTCTGTTATCCTAAACTGCCAAAAACCAAGGAAAGGACAAAGCCTGTTATCTGGCAGTACAATGGTATTCATATGATGGAGCATCAACATGCATTTCAAATCACAATCATGGCTTCTGCAAAACGAGCAGACAGGATAACTGCTAGGAAGAGTCAAGTTTTCCCTTCTGTCAAAGCGTACCTTGCAGGTGCTGCCTGTAGGGGGGTGACCATGTGGTAAAGCTTTTGTGAACTCTATAAATAGATATCTAACTTCATATTAAAACATAGTCCTTGGAAACCATTAACTCTTTCCAGGTCACAGCTTTGCAGAGCTCATTCAAGGGATGGCAGAAGCATGGGTCTCCTAAGTCAGGCTGAGAGCCCATAAAGACATTTAGGGGCCTCTCTGGAGCAGTGAAAGCGTCTGGTGGTGGTGAAGGTGTCCGTCTATAGGGCTCTGATGCAGCTATACGATACCACATGGGGGAACCTGTTAAGGGAATCTTGATCTTGCCAAATCACGACTAGAAAGCAAGGTAAGAAAAACCTCCCAACATAACACGCCTTCCACTGAACCGTGCTTCCTCTGCCTCACTTCTGCCCTGCTCCCTTTTCTGTATGGGTGACTAACATTAATGAAGATTGAGAAAATTGCATGGCACCGGTTATCTCTGCAAACTAGCTCTGCTAACCAGTTATTTGGGGTTCTCTTGCACACATCTGAATCCAGGCTAATCCAATATATGTCTGTTACTGTAGTTTTAAGTTTGTGCCCTTGTGTTAGAGGCAGAATTCGCCCCAGTGCATAGGAAGCTGTGGAATCTGGCTAGTTCATCCTGCCCTTTCCGAGGTCCTTTTAATGGGACAACTTTGTGCTGCTTTGCAGCATTGCTGCTCAGTCTCGTGCACCACCGAGTGACAATTTATTGCGCTGCTGTCATCAGACAGCCTTTTAACAATGACTTTAAGAATTACAGTAATGTCTAGAATGCTTGTAAGGAAATGGACATCATTGTCTTCTCAGGGATATAAACAAGCTTTGGGGGCATCAGAAGTGCCTGTACTTAATAGCCTAGATCTAGAAGCAGAATGGCAGTCATTGTCCAGCCAGATTAAAAGTCCTTGTTGGCTTAAGTGACAGGCCACGGCCCTAAGTCTTGTTCGAATGTCCCAGGAGGCTGACCTAGGACAAGAGCCATGAACTCCAGGAGGTGCTTGAGGGCTGCAACACCAGTCAGACTTCCTCCAGGACAGCCCTACTTTCAGGCATTTACTAGCTAAGCCACAAATAAAAGTAGAGACAGACTTTTCTGCATCAAGTTTATCTTTCTCAATTATGCTCAAATGTAGCAGGGTTTGCCACGGTGCAGTGTGTCACCAGCAACCTACAACAACAGTTCATAACTGGTCTATCAACATTCATGTCTGACACAGTAATTCAGATTCCTCTGAACTTTCTATCAGCAAAGCACAAATTTAAACATTTTTGAATTTTCTTTTCTCTGTGAACCACAGTTTGGCTTGTCAGAGTCATAAAGATGTAATTCAGAGCAATACAGAGGTTGTAATCACACCTCTGTTCTGGGCTGTGGAACATTTTGAAGACTGATTAGACTGTAGAAACCCCTTGAAATAAAACAGAAGGCAGCTGCTAATGGAAAGTCAACTGTTACACAAAACAAACAAATGAGCAAAGTAATCCTCGCACCAAAAAAAGGCACTCGGTCCCCCACTATTCTATAAAATGTCACCTGGTTGCTTTATTTGCTGAACTGAATTTATTTTAGTTAAGTTTCAGCCTGTCTGTTCCGCACTCCTGTGTGTTGTTTTTTGATTCCATCATTATTAAATGGTGCTACTGCTTAGTTATTTAAGGGACTGGATCCAACCCACTGAAGCCAAAGGGAGTCTTTCTGTCAGCTTATATGGATTACGCCTTCTCCACCCCACTAAGCTAGCAAGCTTTCCAAGACAGTACCAGTCCTTAAACAGATTTTTGAAAGAATTTGCATTCATTATTTAAAAAGAAAAGCAAACAAACAGAACACCAACAACAAAACATTCTTAGGGCTGTTTTTAATGCTGGAATCATGTGTCTCACTCTCTGGAATGTTTTAGAGGCTTCAACAGGGTCAAAACCAAACATTGTCTATGTTCTCATCAGTGCTCTTCCAAGCGCTGAGCTGTGGCGTAGCTGCACAGGGCTAGAAATGAGCTACATTCCTGTAAATACCTGTCTTATTGTACGACAGGTTAGATCTGAGTTTGTACAGTATCTCAGGAAATCATAAATTTTGAGATGTACCACCTTACACAACTCACATCTTGCTTTTTTCTCTTCTCTTACTTGACTTGTAGCTTCCTGTCTCTTACACAGATGGGTGTTTTCCACCACAGCCACCTGTGAGCATGCCAGTGTGCAGAGCAGACCCAACAGGCCATGGGGACATGGTGACATCTCACTGGTGCCCTGCGCAGCCCCCGCCGGAGCTGGGGCAGACGAACCTGCCTAAACTGGGGTGCTGAGAGCCCCAGCTTAACTGGTCCCATCAGAGCCCTGGTGCAGGGCACCTGCAGCTCCGTGCAGCTGGTGCCGGAGGGGCTGTCTCACTGCGTCCATCTCTGCCCTGACTTGCTGCTGTCTCAAGGAAATCTTTCCAGTTGTGTTTCAGTTTACTCAGTTGTAAAGCAAATGCAGGTCCTTTCTACCTCCCTGGCTGCTTTTTCTATGTAATGTTACAGGGTTGTGTGGGATTGAGAATTGCAGTTTAAAACTAGCACCAAATCACAAAATCATTCAAAGAACAGGCATAAAAATTGTGTCTTGACTTGGGAGACTTTCAATCTGCTTTTCTTTTTTCCTTTTTTTACTGTATTCATGATTTCTCATGCTTCATCGTAAGTAATATTACTTTCCACATAGAGATGATACAACGAGGTTCACACTAGCTGCAGCTTTAGGAGGAGTTCTAATTATATTTAAATACCCAAGGCTAACAAATAGCCTGATTAGCATCAGCAAAGACTGCTTGTAGTTGCTGGTTTGTTCATGAGGTTATGAATAGACCCATCAGAGCTCTAACGTATACCAGGCAGATATTTGATCTTTAACACTGACTGGGCTTGCAAGCCTAGGAAAAGACTGATTTATATCTAGAAAAGATTGCAGACTTGAGAATAATGATATAGCCAGAAACAATAGCAGTCTTGAATGCATTAAATTGTTTAGATCCTGTCCTGTTTCCTGAGGGACACAGGAGTGAGCAGAGGAGAGCACAGCGAGGGTGAGGAGCAGCATGGGAGCGGGGCGCGATACGTGGGCAGGGGTCAGCCCACCAATAGCACTCAGAGAAATGGGTTGTGTTGCCATTTGTTGCTGCCTGATTTTACTAATTGCCATGGCTGATGTGTGTCCATGTCCCCACACGCTGTATGTTGTAAATAGTTGGTGGCTGCACTTCTCACCTGCTAGCTGGTGGCTGTACGCTCCAGGGATGTACCTCTTCCATGTTCTCATCTGCCATCCTTACACTGAGATATGTACACCTTGCTGCTAATGTACATAGGACAAGCCAGTAGATTATCTATATCCTCTCATTGCTTCAATTTTGGGGTACATACATGCATTGTATGGGTTTTTTAGACACTCTCTAGTAGAAAGCACATAGGAAACGTGTTTCTGCAGCATTGAGCTCCCTCAAGGTTTGCCTGGCGATGTGTCTGTTAAGGACAGCTGTGTTTTGCTCCCAACTGCTCAAGGTGCCTTCTCGCAATGGCAGGGGCATTGTATCTAACAGAGCAGGGAAAAAAGTATTCTCTGTATGCCAAGAAGAAAAATAGAGACAGATATATTTTTGAGTCCTTTTTTTCTCATGTCCCACATCTGTCCTTGGCAGCCTCTGCTTATTCC
>NW_010321617.1:38860-58837 GCF_000700745.2 Antrostomus carolinensis
AGGTGGTACTGGCCTAAATCTGACTGATGCTTCTGGCCTCGAAACTCCATGTAGCACTGAGGTGACTCCCTTTGCTATTCTTGAACTCAGAGAATCAGGCATATATTTAATATGAAATCCTTGTGCAGTGATTATGTATTGCTTGTTTTCTGTAGAATTTTCAAAAGTTTTCAAATACGGCCTTTAGCAAGGCAAATTTTTACTTTATCTTAAAAGAGAGAAACATTATTCTATACAGTATTAGTCAAACCAGAAAAATACTGTCCCTCAATTCTCTTCTTCCTACTCAGTCATGTATCCAGAAAATGTTGAGAGAGGAGACCTAATGTATTTCCGAATGATTTCCTCCCCTGGGAGACAATGCTCTGAGTGTGTTGTGCCCAAGTTGTCCCCGTTGCCTGTGGAACACTTGTCCCCTTTCCTAGGTTGTTGCAGACTTGCAGACAGAAGTACCTGAATGCCTGAGATGCTCCAGAGCATCTATTTAAAAAATGTATCTTCTAGCACATGCCAACAAGAATTCTTAGAATTAAAAATCTACCATAACTTGTGTTTTTTTGGAAAATGCGGTATAATAATACTAGTATGTCAGCATTTTTTGTAAGACTGACAGCTTGCAAAGCTGCTAATTAACTATGTGCTTTCTTTGCTGGCACTACAGGGAGACACTTCATGAGGAAAAAATGTAACTGAAGCCAAAGAGTGACTATCTCAGAAATTTACTGTCACAGTTATAGTAAAATGCCGAGCTTGCTTGCTGCTGCATGCTAAAATAGTGTGTTTGGAGATGCTTGCTGATTGTAGCGTCGGTGAAGGAAAGCATGTGGAAGTCTCCATCTTTGTCAACTCTGGGGTTGTCTGGGAGTCCTCCCAGGCTGGAATTGAGTTTCAATCAACTGAAACATCATTTTCTATCTTGTATATGTAACACATTCATCAGAAGGCTACAAGGGATTTCCTGTGCTGTGTATGAGGCAGCACATGTGCATCTAAATGATGCTACAGTGCCCAGGATTTGAACAGTGTTTTTGAACAACAAAGCAAGAATTTTATACTTTCTGCTACAAAAATTTGGCACCCACTTATTACTTCAAAGCTACTACTTTCAATCATCATATGGGTTATTTTTAACAAACCTTCATAATTTCTATTTCTATAGAAAATGGCTACCTTTTTAAACTCTTACATTGCCTTTATTTTCAAATTGTCTATAGAAAACTGAAACATTTAAACAGTGAAGAAAACTGTACAGAACCCCTTTTCTCCCAGGGTTTTACTCTGTTAGCTGTGACTGAAGAATTCTTGAAGGCAGAACAGAGTTGGGGCTGTAACCTGCAACTAGACGTGAACAGAAGGTGGCCCAGTTACAATCCGGATTGTTTTTTAGGCTCAGTTGTGAATATGGGCCCTGGGGCCAAGCAATAATTAAAGTCTGGATCTCATGATGCTATGAACTGATGAAATTTCAATTCTATGTATTTCTATTCTATAGGTGTTTGTAGTAAAAATGGAGTTAGTCAATAGGAAATATGTCAGGAGAGATTACTAAAAGCTAATGTGAGATCAAAAAAGACTTAAGTCAATGAATTGTGCAGATTTTTGCCATATGTCTGTCGTGAGCAGTCAGCACTCAATATGTCTCCACTGGCAGTTGTGTGACTCTACATTCATGTTACTTCTTTCTTAGAAGCAGTTATTCCCTACCCAGCTTGTTTCACCTACTGGTCAGCCACTTGTCTATTTTGGTAGGCCACCTTGATGTAATTCCCTGCAGCACCATGGTGCTGCCAGCCTCAGCTCTTTTCATCCAGTCTGATTTACCCTGTTGGTCTTCAAAATGATGTTCACCTTAATTTTTATTTTTGTTAATCAGAGCCTTTTGCCTCAACAGAGATAGTTTAGGGTGCTAAAGGGAGCCTAGGGAGGAGATTGCCCTGGTTGTTTGCGAGTGGCTGTGTTTGCTGAAGTGATGCTGGGTCATGCTGAGCAGCCCCGGGGAGGAGGAGGAAGGGCACAGCTGCAGTGAGCACATGTTGTGAACTAAAGTGGAAAAACGCTCTGTGCTTCCAGCTTGTTTCACTGTAGGATATCTCACCTGCTGAAATAAAGTGACTGTTTGGTTCGTGGTTGGATGAAAACTGGAGGGCACTATTGCAGACCTCTCCTACAGTGCTTTCCCTTGGGAGATGATTAATTCCCAATAGCCTGATTGTTTTTGCACTAGGATTTTAGATTCAGTCTGAGGTTGTTTTTTTTTTTGCTCCCTCTGGCTACATGAGAGACTGACTTCTTTTCTTGCTGTGTGCACTAATGAAGGGGAAAAACTATATCAGTCCACTGAGAAGGACGCACTCGGATTCCCAGCACAGCACAGGACGGGTGTGCGCTCACAGTGCGGTCTCATCCCACCAGCAGCAAGGGAGGATGCAGGTGGCACCTTGTCTGCAGGAAACTCGGCAGCTCATGGCCACTGCTTTTAGAAAATATTGTCTGCACCAAAGTTCCCAATCCCCCGTGGTGAGTTATTATCTCTATTCTAACTTCCCAGCTTGCCTTAGCCCTTCACAGAGAAGAGCTGGGCTGCAAATCAAAGCTTTCACTGGCAGAAACTCATTAACTTATTTTGGATACTTTGGCAGAACCTCATCTCTAGAAAAAGAGGTGCTCCCAAATATGATCTCTTAAAAAAATAAAATAGTGCAGTTGGTCTGTGGTCAGTTGCTCGATTTATAGCAAATTATTCTATGACAGCTGTGACTGATGGCAGCTCCAACCCAGTGCAGCTGAATGTTGTGAGACAGCAACTTTGTTGGGGATCTCCAGCAAAAGCTCCTGTTTGTCTTTGGGGCTGGGGTTTGAAAGAGGCAGGTAACATCCCATGTCAGAGCTGACTAATTAATCTTTCTGTGCAAGGATTCCCTCTGGTGTTATCCCCAAAGTCCTGCTGTGTACAGTGGTCACCATGGCAATGATAAAAGGCTACTCCGGCTGCTGCCTTTCTCCTCTTCCTACTTTTCTCAAGAAAAATAAAAGCTGAGACATACTTTACAGGAGATTTGCTGCCTGTGGAAACTCTGATCTTAGTTTAAAGATCCCCTGAGGAAAATATCCTTTTGTCGGTCCCCAGCTACCTCTGCTCTCTGGCGCATCACCCCAATTTCAGCCAGGCTCGCGTGGCTCGAGCTGAGGTAGCCATGGGGTTACGGCTCTGAAGTGTGAGCCCACAGCGGGGAACGGGTGGGCTTGGGCAGCCGGGGTGGGGACTCTGATCCCTGGGGAGCTACAGACACCCTGTGCAAGTACAGACAAATCCTTTGAGGTCTGCATGATCAAAGGGATTTAGATCCAAAATGTTTTTATATAGATAGTCAGGCACTGGATAGGAGGGGGGGTTTTCCCCCTAAAAGCATTTGAGCGGTTTCAGTTGCTTTTTATCTCATTTGAGCACCTAACCAGCTCTGACACGTCTTAAAATCCAAGCAGGTGCCTATCTGCCTTTTCAGGTACCTAAATACATTTAAAAATTTGGCTCATAGTACACCCTGTTTGTTTTCTTCTCTTTAAAATAGAGTAGGATGGTTCAGAAAGGCTAAGGTTAATTCCTAACAGTGAGGAGAGGTACAAGGACTATTTGGGAATAAAAAGGGATCATGTATATTAAATTGCTGTGAAGTCTTTTATCCAAATAAAGTGTTCAGCAATGACTATTACAAGCACCTTTCTGTTGCCTGCAACTCCATTACTGACATATGCTGGAACTCCTGGTTAGGAAAGAATAACTGAAGCTGAAGGATACCTTGATACCAGGTCAGTTCAGTAGCAGTACAAAGATGACACTGGCCTGTGGGCTTAGGAAAGAAGTAAGTCTATAGGCATGCTCAAAATAACAGCCTAGAGACTGGTATAATCCTAGCTCTGGTATAACTCCTATGGTGGTATCAAAGCTTAATATTTGGAAAAATACATTCCCGTAGTTCTCGGAAGCTATTGAGATGTTCCTTCACTCTTCACCTTCTCAAGAAGACTGAGTTTCTGTCTAGAAAGGAGCACAAATGCAAACTATTCACCAACCTCCGTGTTGAACATCTTTCCTGACACTTTTGCCCTGGTGAAGACAGAAGGCTTTAATGGGATTTTTCAAATTCTGATGGCCATAAGCCTTTTATACAAAGCTCTGAAACTCTCTCATTCTCCGGAGCTGGTGCCTAATAAAAGCAGCAAGCCAGGGCTTTCCCTGTGGCTGTGTTACCCTCGTGCCTCTCTGTGGCTACGTCTTTTCAGAATGCTTCCATCAAAAGTCAGCATAGATTCTTTTGCTCTGGTAACTATAAATAAGGCTGTTGACACTAGAAAACCTTTTCCAAAGACTTCACTTTAAAAAAAAAAGAAAAAAATTAAGTAGGATCACTTATGACTTTGATGTTTGTATGTTGTATGTTAACATAAAGCTGCAGGATTTTATTCTATTTTTGGATTAAGTTTGACGTGACGATAAAAAGCTATGCACTCCAAAGCTTAAGGGTATATATACAGCACCTTCCAAATTTCTTTGTCTACAGAGATAGCCCTTCCATTCACAGATCTCCAAACACTTTCTTAGTAACTGTATTTAACTTCAGAGCCCACGGTGTTATCAAGAACTCTTTTACCACCTTATAAATGGTAACACTTCTGCAGTTGTACAGCTTGGTTTCTTGTTTTGTTTTTTAAATAGACCCTCATCTTTTTTGCTTCTTCTATCTAGTATGTTCCTGCAGGGCTGTTCAAGCATCCTGGTGTCACTGAGTGCATGGGGAAGAAATATGGCTATGGCAGGCCGCTGACCCTGCTCATTACATCATGTCCCCATGTCACCTATGCTCTGTCAGGTGAAGTTCAGAAGTGTTCACATTCAAACACTGTCCCACATAAACAGCCAGCTCGAAAGCCTGGTGGATGACACATCATTCCACCTATGGACTGAAGCTTTGAAAAATCTCAGCTGGGGAGGAGACTAAGCTTTATGTGTCTATGTGCCTTAGCACAATGCGAGGGACAAGCTGGTGCTCGGAGACACTTGGAAAAACTAAATCAAAGCATGTGCATCAGGAGTAAAGTCAATGTGCAAAAATTACACTTCTGTGTTTAGGGCACATGGTCATGAGTGAGAAGACACACTGAGTGCCTCAGTGTCATGTCCTCCTCTGGGGCACAGCTCAGAGAGCCAGGCTTGAACCAGGAGACGGGAGAATATTTTCTTCTTTTGGTCATACAAATGGTGCAACACAAGCAGATAAGGACTTCAGGTGAACTGCGATTGACTGTGACTGTGTAAGTGATGTTCCCAGTAGTCTGAAGAAAGCTTAAGGAAATATTTTAGGGTATTTTCAATATTTTCAATCCATAAAAACCACAGGCTACAAAACTGAATAGAGAAAGAAATGTTTCAGGCACCCTATGCTGCTAATCAAAAGAGTTTAACATTTTTTTGTTGCATGCTAAAGTATCCAAAGGTCAATGGCAATTTAAAAAAGAACATGTTCATGGAGTTCTGAACAAAAAACCCGACACCAAAGACTTTGCAGACACTTACTGTGTTCCAGTCTGTTTAATAAATGTTACAGACAATCACCTGGAATGTCAGAACTCACCCTATTAGCAGTAACTGGTGTGAAGTTTTTGCTGCAGGAGAGCTATAAACTGGTGGGATTAGCTGCTTCTCGTCCTTACCTCAATTTTTGATTGCCAGGCCTTGGGCACAGAGTTGCACAGCCCACTTTCTTTCTCCATGTTCAGATGAGGTGTACCATGTGCCTCCTCCAGGGCTTGTTTGTCATTGCTGGTAAAGGTGACATAATCTGGCCTTGACTTGCAAAGTTGTTTCCTATAAATAATTGGGGGTTGTGTTTTGGAAGTGAGTTATGGGTGAAACACCACCGTACTTTGCTTCTTATACTAAAATTTCTCTTTTCTGAAACACATCTTCCTGTCATTACTGTGTCCAAGTCGGGGGGAAAAAAGGTTGTGTGATAATTGAGCTATTTAATAACAGGTATGTCAACAGGAGAATCGGCTCAGTTCTGAACTTCCCTTATTTTGTATGCTGTCAATCAGTAACATTACCCGTGAGTGATGGAGTGAGTTTGTAATCAGTGCAGAACAGACATGTGAATCTTGTTTAATCCTCTTTGACTTGTTTTAATGGCTTGGGTTTGGGGGTTAGCTGTTGCATAGGACTCCAAGAGATGCTGCTGCTTTTAAATTCCTGTAGTTTTGTATGTTCTGTAATTGCTAAACAAGCTGTAGTCTGCAGAGCTGACTTGCTGTGAATTCTTTAGTTGTTTCTCCTGTGCCTTAGTTACCATTCACATCAATGCAGAACTTGAAAGCTGAATCACAGTTTCATTAATAAGTTGAAAATACCTTATCAGAAACAAATTTAAATCTAAAATCATGATTTCCCCTCATTCAAATGTGCATTTTTTTACAGTCAAATTATTTGGAGGCCAGGAAGCCTTTGTTGCTGAATTGCTTGGTACTTAGATGCTGTTTGAACCACTAATATATTGTCTGAGCTGCATATTTTGACAGCGGTAAGACAGCTTTTCTCCTGTGCTTGACACCAGTCATCAGCTGCCTCCTGTCTGTCTTGCTCAGCTGCCATTCTCATTATGGAGAAAGGTTTGGTTCTATAGTTGACTTTTTTGATGACCAAGAACAGTGCTTATCCTTCTGCTTTTGACAATCTGGAAGAGCAGCAGGAGAGGAGACAGCCTAAACTGGAGACTATATGGCCTCTCCCAAAGTTCCCATGGTGAGAGATCATCAGTAGTAAGTAAAGATTGTGGACTAGGTCAGCTGCAGCAGTCCTTGGTCTGCACTTTGGTTTGTTCCCTGGTTGAGAAAAAAAAAATCAATTTCTTATCAGCCCTCCTAAGCATGAAAAGTTCATGAGATGGAGCTTGTACGGGAGAAAGAGACTGGAGGACTGAGAAGGGAAGGCTACTCTTTTGTTTTGGTCATGCTTCAGTGGCCAAAACTGGGGAACTTAGCAAAGAGGAACAGAGCCTGTGCAGTAAAGCAGGACTGACTGACCTTTTGGGGAGGTCACTAAAATAGCACTAACTAGCACTAGTGCGTTAATTCTGAGAATCCCAGTGGATAAAATAGACCCTGTTTCATTATTTTGAATGTTAGTTATGCCTAATTTCCACTACCCAAGTGGTGGACAATTTCATTCAGTGTTACTGTAGGTTTTAGTTTCTTTTGTTTGTAGTAATTTTGTTTACATCCCTTTCATACCTGGTTCTATCAGTTTGTCAGTACATATCAGAATGGTGAAATGTGCATGGATGGTCCTTTCCAGACACCCTCTGTATAGTTCAGTTACCATCTGTGCAGCGGGTGGAAGTCAGGGTACTCTGCCTAGCCTCGCTCACCCCCCATGTGCGCTTCCCAAGGTACCTCTTTGGTCACTGATATGCCAGCAAATGTGGGAATCAATCTCCCTTAGAAAATACAAAAGGCTGTATTTTACTTCCTGTCTTTTACTGTAAGTGTCCTTTAAATGTTTAAATTCAATTTCTTATCAGCCCTCCTAAGCATGAAAAGTCCATGAGATGGAGCTTGTACAGGAGAAAGAGACTGGAGGACTGAGAAGGGAAGGCTACTCTCTTGTTTTGGTCATGCTTCAGTGGCCAAAGGCCCATAGACTTTAGGGCCTTTTGATCTCCTGACTCTATTTGAACATGACTTTAAATAAGAATCACCCTTCTAGTCCGAACTCAGAGTGTCTGTAGCATCTGAGAGGTATTATCCATTCAGGCTTGCATTTGAATGTTAGGTACTAATTTCAGACAAGTGTCTATCACTTGAACATAAAGTGTGCAGCTGCAGCAGCCCCCAAATAATTACTACCTGCAACTGACAGCCATTTGGTTCTTTTTCCGTTTTTATCTCTGTAGTATTTGTACGAGTACCCACAGTATGATTCATTTCCCGCACCTCCAGCTGGCTGAAAGGTAGATGTTGAGATCAGCTTTGACTCCAGGGCCCAGTTTCAGCCAATTGGAACTGATCCATCTCTCCGAAGGACAATCTGTCCATCAAAGAGAAAATGGGACAAATTGCTTATTACTCTTCACTGGCTATTCTTTAGGCTAGGTGCCTAAATTTTTGATGGGCAAAACAGGAAAGATGAATCCCAAACAGAAAATCGGTGTGACAGAGGATGGTTGTGGCCACACTCTGTGCTGCCTGTGGTTAGTATGGAAATGCGTCTCCCTGTCCATAAGGTAGCAACTCTGCTTTTTATTAAATGTGACCATTGTTTTTACTTCCCTCTTTTAAAGGAGTGTCTAACACTAGGCTTCAGGGTCCTTCTCTTGTGACCAGTACAGAAGAACTCTGTTTCAAAGTCCCTGAGGAGCTAGTGATTCAAATCAAAATCATTTCTCTTTGTCATTGGAAATGTGAGGTAGGATGCTTTGCTAAGGACGTCGTTTAGTAACTGCAGCAGCTACTAATAGAGCTGCAGGGCCATGTGCTGGAGTGGCAGGCAGCTCTCTTACAAGTGTGTAGGAAAATTACGTCTTTCTGGAGGCAGTTGAGTCTCAATTACTTGTTCAACTAGTGATTGCTCACTGACTTATTCAAAATTTGGCATTATTCAGCGGGGTTGGGTGTTCAGGTTTTAACTGAAATCACAGAGTTCATTTTCAAAGCAAAACGAGCTGCAAACCAATATGAAGGTGTGTAATATTTGAGAGGCTTTGGAAGAAACTCAGCACAAGTTGACCTGGGTATCTTTACAAATCTTTTAAAAAGCTCAGTTAAGTATGCAATTTTAGTAAAGTATAGGGTTTTTTTTTTCATTTGTATTGAACAATTTACTAATGATTTGACGTATTTTCTGCTCAGTGCTGTGCTTAGTACTCAGTACTATGTCATTCTGCAGCTGTTTAGACCATTGGTTCTCTTGCGTGTGACTCCTTACTCAGTGACTGCTTTACCAAAGTGGGAAGTGATTTCACAGTTAGACATGGAGCATGAAGGTGCATCACAAACACCCATTTCTAACCAGAAACACTTTGTATACGTGAAATGTTGGGCCTAGAGAATGGATTTTTCTTGCAGTTTCTGTGTAACTGCTCAAATGGATCTAAATTCTCCAAACATGAAAAAAAAAAAAAAAAAAGTATTCCTTCTGCAAAGATCCTGCAACTCCTGATTTAGGGATATTCCCTAGGAGAAGTCTGTTTGACTGTTGTGATCAGTGCATCCCTGTGAGTATGAGGCAAGAAAATCCTATGGAAGTCTGTGACCCATGTACCCCAGCAATGAGTACTGTGGTCAGCTAAACAAACTGTAGTGGGAAATGTTAAAAATAATGACCAAAACAGTCCCACTTATTACTGCAGTTGGCTGTCCCCTGATCTTCAGTCTTAGAAGGAGCATGTTAAAAACTTTGGCATGCACTGTGAGAAGGGAGCCCTTAGATGTATATGTGTGTGTATGTAAAGGTAATTTTCAGATTCCAGTTTAATATTAAATTGATTTTTTTTTTTTTTTTTTTAATGAGTTGCCTTGACTTCCACTGCACAAGTTATGATAAATCACTCCTGGTGACTTGTGTTGTGACTTGCACTATGGTGCTGTTAGAAAATACTCATGCCACATATCTGTGCTCTAAGCTGGCTTCACAGGCTACATAACATCAGACAAAGAAACAAGTGGTCCTGCACACGAGCAGTGATTCTCCAGCACATCCTCCTGCTCCTCACTTTTGCTTTCAACTCAGCTCTCCCATTTGTCTTCAGTGTCTGTAACCTTATTATCTGGTGATGATGATCTTCACCTCTGCTGTAAAGTGCACTCCAGCCATCTTTATCTGCTGCCTTGACTGCACTCACTTCTTTTCTGGACTCCAAATCTCAGTTTGTAGGATTTCTGCATGCAGAGAGTGATGCTGTTTCTTCTCTCAGGCTCAGGTTCAGGTTCATCACTTTTCCTAGTAATTTAGTAGCTCATAAACTAGAAAAATGGATATGGTAACAGTCTGGTAAGGGACAAAGCTCTGGACCTCAGAAACCACTATTTTGGAAAACATTTTTCTAACCTTACAACTCATTGTTCGTAAACGATTTTAGATTTCCTGAAAACAGCACATATTACACTAAGATCTACATATCAGTGCATGAAGTGAGATTTCAGGTAGCTTTTTTTTTTTTATTGAATGCAAAAGTGTCACGTTTCTATTTAGATGGGAATTTTCCTCCAATTATTTAATTTTGCTAGAGACACAGTGGTGTTTATTCGTGTTGGTGTAACTCTAGTAACGTAAAGTGAACTACGCTAAAGACTAATGTACTCTTTGGAAATTTAGAGATGTCTGTAAAGAAAATATATTTAGAATTAGATTTTTTTTCTGGTGTATAGATATGCACTACAAGAAAGATAATGCTGTTGCAGGGAGAAGATTGACTGTATTGTATGCTTGCACTTATTTCATTCAAAAAGATCCACAAAAAGCTTGTTCTTTTGAACAATGTCTTGCATTGTTCTCTTCTAGATCAATGATGGTTATTTATGCTTTCATACCATCCGTGAGAGTAGGCCACGATGTTTTTTCCTACAGGCACTGGATTGATTTTTTTTGTTGTTACTGTTTTTAAACTATATCATAATGTGGGTTTATCAGAGGAGAAGCCTTGGGGCAATAGACCTCCTTCTCCTGGCACATACAGAGATTGGGAGATGTGTTATTATGTACTGAGTGATAATTCATAAGTGTAATGAAGAAAAAGTGCAAGACTACTGTTCCTGTAGGTGCATATCTTCAGAGGTGAAGCAGCAGCACTGAGATGACCTGAGCACTGTCTCACCTGGGAGGAGAAAGGGGCAAAGAAGTCCTAGTACCAGTGGGAGCACGTTGTGGTGTGGTTGTTTGCTCCGTCCCATGGGTCTTGAGGATTTTAGTTAGGCAAAGCCCAAGCCTGGTTCTTGTGCTTCTGGCATGCAACAACATGGTTGAGTTATCTTCTCCAGGAGATCCACAAAATAGTGATAGGCCTTGCTGTCCCAGTTGGCTGTGCTTTGCAGGAGGAAGGCCATAAGGACTCCTGAGCTTCCTGGTTGCCTCTTGCCAAGTAAGCCTGTCCCTCCTGCTCTGGGAATGCCTTGTATCTCTGTAGCTGAGAGCCCAGGGGGAGCCTGGGGGAGTGCAGCCCCTCCGTCAGTCTGACACAGCAGCAAACTGAATTTAGAGTTATAGGAGACTACTAAACACCAAATTGTTTGCTGTCTGTGCTACCGGGGCACCCCCTGTGTCGGGCAGCGTGCTGCTGCCTGTCTTCTCTTCCATCAACAGATTTCCTTGAGAGCGGAGTTAATACAGTATCTAAGTGAAGCATTGCCAGTGTAACTGCACCTCTATCAAAACATGTATTTTTCAGATTAAGTGCTGTCCACAGAGAGATCATTTTTCTACTGCTTCTTCCCACTTAAAACCTTCATTTTCTGTGCTTGCTGTCTGAAAGCACATGGCACTGCAGCCATGCTCTGACAGTGCAGTGTGTTTGGAGAAAGGGAGATGAGGTGTTCGAAAGCTTCAAAACATTCACAATCTACTGCTGGGCTTCCCAAACTTCACCAAGGTTTTCTGGATAATTTCATGATGACTGCTGCTTTTTCCCCTGGGGTTTGTCTCAGTAGTGTTACAAGCTCCACACAGCTCAGGTTCGGGGCTTTCAGGCCACCAACTTGATATCCACTCCCTACACACCATGGGAACTTTGGCGGTTGGCCGCTAAAAGCCTAGAATATTTTTGGAAAGCATTTGCATGAAAAAGTGCCTACAAAACCAAGAGGAACATCCCATGCCTGAAGCCTTGGTAAAAGTCAGCCTGAGCCCCGACTGGAATCAGCTGCCCAAACACCCTGGACTGCAGATCCCCTGGAGGAACCAAGACCATCCAGGCTGGGGGCAATTTTAATGTTTGACATCTATATCAAATGCTTTCTATCATCACTTCAGGTGGAATGATGGAGTTTGAAAGCTGTCACTGGGGTTAGGACCCAGATTAGAGAGAAACTTCTGAAAGGAAGCACATGCTCATACTCTCTGTTACACTGCTTTCATTGTGCTACTCTCACTCCTTCTTACAATTGTGAACACTGTTGTTCAGAGACCACTTTCATTCTGATTACCTGTATTTAGGAATAGAAATGACTGTCCAACTAATAGCTGTTGCTCTACAAATGTATTGCATTTTTCTAAGTCATTTTAGCATCCTGGGCAGCAAGTAAAATTTTACTACCTTTTCAATTTATTAAACATGAAAAAGCAGCCCTGTTTGGAACTGCATGAAAAAAATATCACTTTTCAATTGCAGCATATATTCCTTGACATTAATCATATTTGAAAATGTTACCTAGGTGCGAGCTGTTATTTCTGAACCTGCAGCAGAGTTTATGGCAATGGCACTGTGCGTGCTTCATATGTGAATTAAATGTCCGCAGATTGTTGCCCTTCTGCAAATGAGACCAAATGAAGCAGCTTCTGAGAGGCACATTTTAGTGTGACTTAGTGCAAATTCTTTTCCATTTTCAGGCTTTTTAAAGGCATGGCCACGTTTGTCTCAGGTCAGGCGTTCTGTCTGCCTGCCCTCCCCTTGCCTTTGTTCAGGCTCTTCAGGTAGCTGCCAGCTTTGCCAGTTACCTGTGTGAGTTTGTTAGAGGGTTTGTTGCCATTTCTTTATGGCATGGACCTTAGGTGAAGGAATGGCTTATATAGATCTCTACTACTGACTGCAACCCAATTAACCACTTTATTTTAAAAAATCATTGAAAGGTTCAAGAGTGGTGTTCATCTACTTCAAGTTACAACCTTCAATCTCATCTTTACCTTTGTAGCTAAATGGTGCATCTCTCCTAAAGTCTTGTTCAGCTCACCTTCCTTTGTCCTCCCATGCCAACAGCTGCAAGCTTTTATTAATTCTTTGGCTGTCTTGCAGAAGCCAAGAATTACGTCATTGCTTTTGATTGAGAATCACACCTTCCCAGTTGTTTCCATGCACCACTTCTAAGATTATAAAGAGATTTTGCAGTAACCATTAATTCTTCCTAGCCCATCCTCCATATTTTATAGAGTGATTTTGAAGAGATGAATGTGCTTCTGTTCAGTGTTGATGCAACCTTTTAGTGTTTTCTGTGCTGAAATATAGGCTAATGTATCTGATAAAGGTACCCAGTTCCAGCAATTTTACTCCTGGCTAGGTAGGGGCTTGCTGTATGAACCCTAATTGCTTACACTGTTTTTAAGACTAGAAAGTAAGTTACATGAATTACTTTTTGCAAATAGTTTCAAAGTTATAAACCACTGATCAATAAAGGTGTGAGAAAAGACTGGGGTCTTCAGGGAACAAGTAATACATTCATTACTGTGAACAAATTCAATACAAGGAATGAATCAACGTCATAACTTGCTAGGAATATATTATATATTGTCCCACATAATCTAGTGCAGATCAGACTGGTATTTCTTTCATGTATCTGAAAAATGATTGTTCTTCCTCCAGTTAATTGCTGTTGGATATTTTCTGCAAAAGAGAATATGAAACAATAATGAGAGGGTCAAACGCTTCCCTTCTGTGGGCACATGGCTGGCTAGCTCAAGTCTGCAGCCTGCCTGCCAGCATCTCGCTGTGTCCCTAAATCTGCTATTGATGAGAGCCCTACAGAATGTCATACAGTATGGCAGCCCTGAGCCACTGCTACCAACAGCAAGATGAATGCTTTGAAAGGATTGAATAAAAAACACCTTAAAATACGTCAATTATTAAGAAAGCAAAAGGCTATGCTAGGGAATGCCTACTAGGAGACACATAAACCCCTTACTGTGCAGTGTTACAGTGTCTCAAATTCTTCTGAATACAGATCTCAGTTAATATCAGTTATCTTTTCCCAGGTTGTCTCTTCCATAACGATGTCCCCTCTGTAGCATGTGTGCCCTGCTTGCAGGGAGAGCCCAGCAGCCCTCGTGGGCAGCTGGCAGGAGCCTCTCTGTCCCAGCCTGCCTGGGAGAAAGGAGCTTGAGAGGCACCTAATCCATCATCCCACTCCTTCATCTCAGCAAGTCTGCCATCAGTGAGTGTGTGGCATTCATTTCTCAGGTGCGAATAATTTTGAGGGAACCTTTTCATTCTCCCCACCTTAAAACTAGTATGTCCTTTTTCAGAAACCCTGGAAAAGAGTGTTCTTTGGTCCGCACTGTCCCAATGGCAAGCAAACAGCAAAATTATCTCCAATTAGTTAATCAGTGAAAGGTCTCTTATTCCGGAAACTCATCCTGCAGGTGTCATGACTGTCTTCTTTGGGTGCCTTCTTTCTGAACTATATAGTACAGCAAAAAACCCAAACCAGAAAATCTCTGGATTATTTTCTATATCTACTATTACAATGTAAAGTATCTTAATCAGCCTCCGCTTCATAGTATGTTTGGGTTTTTTTCCCAATAAAGATAGGAAAATCATTGAAATTCTGATGGAGAAAATATCTCTGGGAAGATTTGAGAAAACATTTTCCTCAAGAGCACTCTAAGTTTTATATACTACTGAATGCCATCAAGTTAAAAAAACCCAACAAACTAAACCAAGCCAACAAAAAAGCCCAAACCCACAAAAGTTGCTTTCATGTCTGATGTGAAAATTGTGCAAAACTGCGCACCTTGTGTGAAGGTTCAACTTACCTTGTGTTTTTATTATTCTTTGTATTCTTTTTCTTCAAGGGAATGTAACACTAATCCCCTTCCACCACCTCATCCCTCTGGATACATTCAGGCTAATAATGATTATTGATTAAAACACTTCAGATCCTAACCAATATCAGGGAGAGATGTGGTTAATGCAGTAATAAAAAAGAAAAAAATAATCATCCCACAAACTCTTACTTGCTGCTGGTGGTAAAGAGATTAATAAATTCATTAGGCTGAAAAGTCAGACAATGAAAAAGTGAGTGAAAAAAAAATATTTAATGTGCATAATAAATACGTGAATTGGGCGGCATTAGACTCCATTAGCAAAGAGGTGGGAGTCATCTGTGCTGACTTCTCATTACTGACTGAATTGCTTGAAGCCCAAATGTTAAAAAACAACTAATCAAGTATCAAACCATGAAAAAACAGTTCAGAACTTTGAAGCCTTTTACACAAAGTGGGCTCTGTTCCATGGTCTGCAGAGCACGGTTGGGTCCTGGCTTGGTTTTCTTTTTTGTACTTGTTGCTGTTGTGCATGGTGGAATCCCCTTGGGGAGTTGGTGCAGTTAAGGCTTCCTCTGCTTGCAATTGTCTTTCCAAAAAGAGCAAGGTGAGGTGTTTGTGTGCCAGCTCAGGAGTGCCAAAGTTGCTGTGCAAGGGTTGAGAGTGGACGTAGGGCCGCTCTGGCTGGTCAGGCACCCACCTGTAATTCTGGATTCCAGTGGCTTCAGTTTCTGGTCCAGGACATGTGAGCAAAGAGATAGCACACCTGGTAACTGGGTCCTGCTCCAAGACATGGGGTGAGAGCAGGTCGAAGTCCAACCTTGCCCGTCCCCTGTGCCCTGGGCAGTGGTGAGCGCATCTCCCTGCACCGCAGCCAACAGGCACAGGGTACCATGGTCTGCTGGGGCGCTGAGAGAAGTGGGTGCACACGGTCCAGGGCTCTGAAGAATGGTGGAGGGATAACTGGGCAGACCTGCAGTAGCGAAGGACTTCTTGAGGCTTAAGATGGCAGTTTTATTCATAAATAGTTATATTCACTTTTAAGTCTTTATAGCCTGTTCTGTAACTTTTTACACTGTTACCTGTAGTCAACTCCAATACCAGGAGTTGCATGAGCTTCAATTTTGACATTTCTGCAGAAAATTTATCTGTATTTCAAAGTCTGTCAATAATCCAAATTGGTAAACAAAGATTTTTTAAAAAATCCAAAATGATTGTATTAAAAACAGTGATGAAGCATAGCAGATAGTTGCTGAATATCTTTTTAAAATTTCTTTTAACCTCTGGTAGTGGTTGTGCTTTGTGACATGTAAGCAGTGATGTCCAGCCAGGCTTGAGAGCTCCGTGGGTACCTTGTTGTTACCTATTTTCTAGCAGGGCCCGAGTCTGTCAATAAAACACAAGATTTGAGGTTGGTGGTGGAAGCTGAGCATCAGTGGGGTTAACAGCTGCCTGGGCACTGCTGGGGCTCTCCCTTCTTCCCAACAACTCTTCTCTCAGGAGAACGGGGTTTTGCCACTCCGCAATATAACTCTGATCTCTTAAAACTACATTTGAGTGGTTTCCAGCTCTGGCTGAAGGGATAAAATACTCTGTACTATTTATTAGTCTGAGTAACACCAACAAACGGGTAATCATAACTCATAACAGCAAAAGGTTATTGGGGGACAGTGAGCATCAAATGGAATTTTCGAGGGCCTTTAGATGTGAGTTAATTGTAGCAGGAATTCTGCTGGGGGTTTTCTTGCTTTGTGTAATCACTGTGATAAAGAGAGGGCTAGTGCACAGTGGTGTGGTTTCTCTGTGAGATAGGCAATGGCTTATTTCTCTTGGATTATATCCAAAAGCAGCTGAATAATTCTGAACTGGATTTCCTATCCCTCGTTCCAGTCCTATGCCAGCAATGTTAGTACTGAAGGGCATCACATACCATCTGTCAGGGCTAGTGCCTGAGTTGGCAGGGGATGCTTCTGATTACAGCTGATCCAGGACAATGTCCTCCCTCTGCCCCTCCAGCACAAGGCATACTGTCCAAGCTTTCTGATGTACAATATGAGACTCTGCTCCAGAGACGGCTTTAGATGTATTCTTCTCATCATCTTCAAGTATTTTCTCTATGTTTTGGTTCTCCTTGATAAAATAGCAGCATTATTTAGCTGCCGTTTGCTGTCCTCTGCTTTATGAGGTACTGCTATGTTATTAGGTTCGGGAATTCAATACAGAATAGAAAGATTAAATTAGATCAAATGAAAAGTATACTTGGTAGGGAGGACTGTCTAACTGGGAGGAGATGTCAGCACATACAGAACAGTTTCATACTTAGAAAGGTGTGGGGTGAGGCATAAGTGTCTGATTTGAAACACTGTCAGTATGTCTGCAGAGCAAATAGAGGTTGTGTGGTGTGTGCAGGGACAGCCTTGCTAGCGTGACTCCAGCAATACCCAAGAAATGGAGGGGGCTAGGGGAGCCCCTGGAAGGCTCTCGTGGCACAGGGTGGCACCTGGGTCTTACCAGTGCTGTTATCCTCATCTGTGCTGACAGAGTAAAGCCAGGGCAGGGATGGCTCCCCTGACACAACATATGCCTTCGCTTGCTGTGCAGCCATACCTGTGATGCCCTCCATCCATTCTCCTGAACCAGTGAGCCAGTTTTACAGCATTTGTGTGAAGGGAGACCCTGCCAGCCAAGCTGGCCTGAGACCTGGATCTGGTCTCATGAGGTTGCAGCCAGTGAGACCTCCTCTAAACTAGCTGTTTCTGTGCCACCATTGTCTCTGACCTGCGCCTTCTCTGTTCCTTCGTCTTCCCCAATGTGTGACCTTTGTGACACCAGGTTACTCTAGTGGAGAACACATCCCCAGGAAAGCAGCAATTCATGACATTGTACAAGTTTAACAACCCCTTCGTCCAGTCATCATTTAATTCATTTTGTTAATAGAAACCAAAAAGACAAATTATATGTCAGATGAGGAGCGATGACTGTCTGTCCTTTGGGTCCGTACTGGGATCGGGAACCACAGAAGCTCCATATCCCACATTCAATGATGGGTGAGTGTTCCTGGAAGGACTTAGACCCACGTGTATTCACCAAGCTCTGTTGAATATTTATCACAAATCTCTGATGGCCGTACACCTTGCACAGCCATTTATTTAAGTGGTTATTTTCATGTTGGTTGCTGCACTGCAGTTGGGGTTTCAATATTCAGACTGGAGGCTGAGGAGGCAAGAGGAGCAATCACTCCTGTTGGCACACATTCCCTGAATGACCATGCTTAAGTGATGAATTTAAGTGTTTGGCATGTTCTTCACGGTAATATTAATAGTGGAGATTACTGTAGATGACAGCAAATTAGATAAGGCAGGGTCTCCCAATGTGTACTGCTTGCCACTGGAGTAGTTTTGGCTTTAATATTTCACTTGATTGAAGAGTGGTGCTTAAAATCTGTACAGTGCTCCATATTTTTAACTTCCTGCAAGAAACAGAAAACCAGGCTTGGGCTACAAATCAGACACTGACATTCACATGTGTGTGACGGTTGCCTTGGGAAGAACGGATGGAGTTGCACAGGTTAGGAGTTACCCCCTTAGCAGTTACCCCCTGTGGAAGTCAGAGGCAGGGAGAAGTCACCACTGCTCCTTCGATTTAGGGACCGAAGCCTGATTTGTAAACGTGTGTCCCAACAGCGTTCAGCTAAGGGAGGTCGGTGAAAAGGCAAGTTTATCAAATCCCTTTCCATAAAATTTCAGATATGGGACTTTATGGTGGTAGTGGTAGGACTTGGGAGATGAAGGTTGTTTTTCCTTGCTTGATTTGGCAGGGAGAAGCAAGGGACGGTTTTTTGTTTAATGAAGTTGATTCAATGCAAATTTTTGTCCATACAAAAGCCAGAGTAACAAGACTTTTATCCTCAAAACCTAAGTTGATGAAAGACATATAATGGGCACTTCAAAATGCTTAATGAGAAGACATAGCCAAATAGCAAACTCAAGGAATTCTCTTTTGCATTGGGTCAGCTGTCGGGTGACATTTGTGCTGTGCTGCACTAGAACGCCAGGACCGGGCTGGCTGCCATCCCTTGGACCTCAGTGTCTGGGAAAAAGGGTCTGCATGGGTGGGAAGACACCTCCTTGCAGCCACTGTCTCTTGTTAAACCGTCTCTCCTAAAGCTGTAGGAAACTAGGGTGCTTTGTAGAGCCTAGTGTGAAGGTATCCAAAGCAGTTTTAAGAAGACAGGGAAGGCAGAGGATAGCAGGGCACTGTATCTGAGCAAAGGAACATTAATTTTCTATGTGCTTAACAGCTGTGGCAGCAGTTTCCATGGTTGTGTGACTGGCTTCAAGATCCAGAGCTCATTTTATCACATTTGCATTTGTCCCATGGTCTGCATGTTGTGCCATGCTGTAGGTATACCCCATCTCCAGGTGGAACGGCAGGCTGAATTAGGTCATCATTTACAGGAGCCAGGAGTGTTATCAGCAATGCTTTGCTGCAAAATCTCAGCTGTTTTCTCTTGACTGCCATTGATCAGACCCAGGCTGGTGTATCCTCTCATCCCAGTTGTAGAGTACCCATTAATTTGATTAAAATTTCATTTTAAAACTTGTTCTCACAACATGACCAGGGATAATTAACTGACAACAGCACAGCTCTGTTGCACACAGCTTATTTGGAGGTCATGAGTCCATGTAGCAGGAATAGGTGAGTGCAGTTGTGCAGAGTCCTTCAGGGCTGCTTTATTTTTGTTGAGATGTTGACTGAAGGAAAAAGTTTATAGTGAAGTTCCCTCTCCTCTGTTTTTGTTTTGTTTTGGTTTGTTTGGCTTGCTTTGTTTGATTTGTTTTGCTGATGCTTTGCTTTTGACAAAGGATTTAAATACTTGATCATTATTTGAATGTGGGAAAGTCAGCATTATTTTATGAGGAAAAGGTAGAACACGATCCTGGACCAAATCTGAGAACATCCATTTGTACATAATTTGTGCATTATTTCTGTGGGCCTGACCCCCACACAGACATGGACCATTCTCCTTATTTGAGACACACAAATTGCAGAGAAGGGCTCAAGTAAAACCAGGTATTGACTTGCCTTGTGTTTTCCTGTCAAAAATGTGCTCCCATTGAAGCTTGAAAAGCACCAAAAGTACAGATACTGGTAAGAAACCCTCCTTTGAATTATCATTGGGGTTTGGAGGGATTTTATCGTTGCCCTCAGACAACACCTGGTTGTCACAAATTGCTGCGGTT
>NW_010321617.1:58871-70022 GCF_000700745.2 Antrostomus carolinensis
CACTGTGGTGCCTGGGGGTTGCTGTGGCACATGAAACAGCTGCTCTATCCCATGGCAAATGCAGAAACAAGATGATTTCTGCAAGTTTTGCATTGTTCTTATTGGACTGATAACTTAGTGAAACTGATAGTGCTGGAAGAATAGATATCAACCCCTTTGTTTTGCTGACACTTTAAAGGAACCTAATTGAGATTTCAGTGTGTTGAGAGCGGGGAAGTTTATATTTGTGACCTAAATTCTTCTGTGTTTTTTTGTTAATTGATGAATGATTTATTCATCAATTAACATGACATACATTTTCCCTGTGTGCTTATTTCCATAAATATAAAAAGAATTACAAAGGCTTTTTTCTGGATTTATAGAGGACTGACAGATCATCTCTCTGTTACTAAATGCTACATGTTTTCAGATGGGTAGCATGACTCTCTTAGCTGACGGAGTGTTTTGCTTCTCTCTGAAGTCCTGGCTGGCATCAGCTACAGACATCATGGTTCTTCTTACAGAGGTTAAAGCAGAACGGTAGGGTACACAGCCTTAGTTTAATGGAGTCAACCAAGATAACACCAGTACATATACAATTATCTGTTACACGCTCCATATTGACTTAAGCAGATGCATTTATTCATCGGTTTTATTTAATGACAATGAAAATGTATCTGAGGCCTAAAAATATTTTCTTCTGCCTGCCTGAAATATCAGTTTTTCTTTGAAAAAAGAAAATAAGAATAGCAACTAAAGGCTTCTAACAAGGGCCTTTTGGGCCTGTTTGATCTTCACTGTAGATGACTGCAATTCAGTGGCTGCTGGGTACATTTGACTACGTGCCTTGCACATTTCTCCAGCTCACATGCTCTTTGGTCGTCCCCAGGAATGGCAGTGCAATGCCCCAGCACCAGCTCAGCTCTGGTGCTGCCATTCAGGATGAAGGTGCTGGGGGAAAAGGACTGAAAAAATTTATTTCTTCCTAGAAGTGAATACCAGGGGGAAAGGTTATAACTCTTCTTCCTTTTCCATTCTGCTGTGCTGACACTGAGATTTGAGCAAAAGTGGGAAGTAGCTCCTAAGTCCTGCAGACATTACAGTCCATGCATAAATTGATGAACCAGAGAAACTGATAACCAACAGTGAAAACTTGTGGATGAGATCTACTTGTTGAAGGGTCTGATTTTCAGAGCCAGGTGTGTGCGCTGCAATGAGAGAGGAGTGTTCAGAGAGATGCAGTATTGACCGTAACCCTATGGGCAGTCCACTGTTATGATTGCTCATACATGACTGCAAGGTTTGGGTCAGCCATGTGTGAACAACTGTCTTGTGGAATAAGCAGATGGAAATCAAGCTGCTCTCCTGCAGGTTCACCTCCTTGGAGAGGCCAAGACAGATTTGACACTGTACTAACGACCCTTTGAAAAACCCATCAGGAAAACAGAGCTTGATGTTTATGGTGTTTCTTAAAGGTATCTGTGATTAAGGAGCAAGAACAGCAGCTAATTCCTTCTTCACATTGTTTTTAGGTAGAATGATAGTTCCACCTCCTTGCACCATGGGAGGAAAGAGGTTGTCTGGTGTTCCTGCCTTGCTCCCCATACCAGGTATTTGCAGGCTAGGAAAAGCTGCACACTGCCGAGACCCTGCTGTCCGTGCTGCTGACCCTCACCAGCACCAAGGTGACAGTACTGGCAGCCCCTGTGGTGATGCAAGGGTTGGGGTGGTGATCAGAGGATGTCTCGCAGAGTCCCTGACCTCCAATGATAATGCCCAGGAGCTGGTATCAGACAGAGTCAGTAGCTGAGGCAAACCCGCCTCAAACTCCTGCACTGCTGAGCCTGTGCAGGTGGCAGTCCAGAGAGACTCTCTTTGGTTTTTGTTTGTATTGTTAGGCATGGTACAAATTGAAGTCAGTCACTTATGAGCATGATCCCCTCTGCTAAGCTTTCTGGTGTTTTGCTTCCAGCACCTGTGAACTGGCTGTATCTGAGGAGCTGAGATGGTCTTTGCTGAATTCATTCAGTAGCACCTTTTTGATTGCAAGCCAGCTTGCCTTGGTCTCATTTAGGAGAAATGGTGCAAAAGTTGAAATGGATTAGAAGACATGCATGTAAATGCCATTATAATGTATTTTCCCTTGACATTTTCTTTTTATTTTTATTGAGTACTTGTATTTGTCCTGGCTTGGGGACACTGGCTGTGTTTGTTATTTGATGTGCTTACAGAAGAACATGTGAATGTGATTTCAAACAGCCTTTGGCCTCATGGTATTTTAAGGCTTTTGTAGAATCATTTCAATCCATAAATCTACACTGAGATCTGTAAGTTCAGGTCTCATTGATGTCAGTGACAGATGCATGAGTGCACCTGTGAACTGAATCAGAAATAAGGGGCTTTAGCTGTTGGCAGAAGGGAGATGTCCTCATTTCCCTGACAGCTTGATTTGTTTCTCCAGCTCATTCTACCAGATGAGCAAAAAAAGATCCTGCTTATTACATGAGCGTTTACAACTTTATCACTAAACACCGTGTTCCAGATAGGACACCACAGCTATGGCTTAAGCCCTGGACATTTGCTATTCTGGCAAAAGGAGCACCTGCTTTTGCCACACTTCATAAAGCACTCGCTCCAGAGGTTGCTCCAGAGTAGCTGAGAGGAGAGGGGTTTCTCAGCCTCATTTGTTTCCCTGTCTCCAGGTGCCCGAAAAGCTTGATTATGAAATGTCAGGGAATATATGGTTTGAGAAACCAGCTTGCATGTGGAAAATAGATCCAATTCCATCTCTGGGCTCTGAGCTGGGTTTCCCAATCAGAGGACAAGTATTAATCTTACTCTATCATCTCAGAGCCTTAAGACTAACAGTAACATATTCACAGCCATGAATGTGCCTCCTTTCAAGGAGCAGGGATCAGTATGCCTAGGCTGTACGTCCTCTTCATTCAAAAGTAGGTTTTATTATAGTGGGTGAATTGCCTTTGAAATACAGGGAGTTTCTGTAACATTGCTATTTGTTCAAATCCTTACTGTAGTAATAACCAGATCAGCTTCACAGCTTTTAAATAATTCATGACCTGACACTGGGTTGCGTTCTTCACTAGAAAACAAGATTTTCATATAACAATTCCTGTAGATGGGCTGTCTTAATTTTGGTAGCTATCCCTTGTCATCAGGGGTTGTGATGTTTGATCCTTAAAATCCTTTACCTCTAGTTTCCTTCTGGGACTTTTGGATTCAATAATATGGCCAGGAATACCTGTGGAGAGGAGGTCGCTAGGACTGTGCTCACATCTTGCTTTGGGAGGTTAAGCACTTACATCCCCACTCAGCTGGACACCTGAGAGGGTGACGCTCTTGGCATGGTACCCTCAAACCTGTGTGCACCCCTACATACCGCAAAGAATGATCTGCACCAACTTCGTTAGTAAAATCCCTGCAGTCAAAATATTTATGAAGTTCTTCTGATGTACCAGGTAGAGAGATGCACTCTGAGCCTATCAGGTAAATAGATAATAACAATTTGATCATGATGGAGGGTCTGCAAGGATGTTTTGGTGACACTGAGGTTGTGGTAACAGGATTGTCTTTTTGTGAGACCGAGATGGAGGTGAGAGGGACTGAAGGACAGAAGAGATGAGGATGCCACAGAGCCGGAGCTTAACAAATGTTAATTTGCTTTGCATGAGATATTCACAGCCCCTGCCATGTGCAAGGAGCGGGAGATGCATTTACAGATTAGGTGAACGTTACCACTTAAAGCTACCAATTTAGACCCGAAGGGGAAAGGAAAAGCCTGGAGCTGAGCATGCCTATCTCACATGCTTGGTCACTGCCAGCAGCTGAGAAGGGAAACCTAAGGTTGGAGAAAACAATCAAGCTGAACTGGGATTTTGTGTTTTATTTGTGCTCACTCATTCCTTCTCTTAATAGAATCACTAAAACAACCTTTACCTGAAATATTAAGCCCTAAAGATTTGCTGCCATGGTAAATATTACACTTGAATTGATTAGGTGCACTTCAGAAATCAAGCCACATTCTTAATAGAGGAGCAGTGCATATTTTCAATGTTTATCATACTGTATTAGGTGTTTAATTAAAAAGAGGTTCCCAGAGGATTAGCCAGCTTTATGTTGATGGCAGAAGCAGATCTGTTAGCAATTTTTGGCAGGTAATTATAATGTGGAACTGGATGGCTTGAGCTGAATATTTTATGACAGCAGCTCTAGCTGGAGCGAAGAGAAATATAATCACTCTTTTTGCTAGGGGGAAAAAAAAATCAAACAAGTACACACACCTGTTTGCTTCTGCAGGTTTGCTAGCTTGGTAAATTAGGAAGGAATTAGTGTTGATATTATCTAGATTACTGGGCTGAGCACCACAGCAGGGAGTGCGGGAGTCGGTTGATGGCTCTCACCGCTCACACTTCTGCAAACACCTGCTCTCGCCTGCTCCTCGGGGAGCCGGGGGGATTTGATTTCCATTGTCTGCTCTTATGTTGGATTAAACCAGATCAGTCGGACAGGATGTAGCCCTACGTGGGAGAGGTAGAGCATGGCTGGAAAAGAAAAGCATCTTTCCTTCCTCAGGCAATGTGCTGCCTGTCTGGGCGTGATTTTCAGGAATCTTCTTTACATCAGAAGAGGTTTTACCCAACTTAGCCGCCATCCACTGATCCTTTTGACATCCCTGTGGCTGAGCAAACTTGGCCCTTATCAGTGCTTGTTGATCTTATTACCATGTGTGGCAGCAGGTAGATGGTGTGAGAGGAGATAAACAATTTGGGGAGCAGAGCAGGCTCAGTCCTAAGACAGCCTCAGCCCAAACGCCTCACCACCAAGCTGCTCCTGCATGAGGGCTTCCATGGCAGATCTTTTGGATGGGTTGGAACATGGCACATGACACATCCATTTGCTGCTGCTCGTGTTGCTTAAAAAGCTGCAAATGAATGGGTCTTACTGGATCAGATCATTAAACCTCTAAGTTCAGCAGCAGTCCTCCACCAGTTGCTAATGCCTGCAGTCCTCCACCAGTGGCTAATGCCTGCAGAAGGACCTGCTCCAGCTGTGCTACTGGGAACCTTCTGTATGCTGTCAGTCTGCAAAACAAAGTATTTGGTCTAATTCCCAGGAGCAGACTTGCATGAGGCATTTGTGAGTATGGCATTTATTCAACACAGCTCTATTTAATCACTCACTGACTCCATGGAAATGAGGGACATTAAGAGAAAGACGGGAGAGCTCAACCCTGTATTGACAGATTTGTTAGCATTAGGGTCTGAATTAACTAAAAAAAAATATTTTATTAAATTGTTATTATTTGGTATTGACTGCAGCGTTAGCTGTCCCTGCTCTCAGCACATCCCTTCATGATGGGGCATGTTCACACAAGAGCATGTTTCCTGGCTGTGCCCGGGGCACGTGCAGCGGTGGGAGCTGCCAAATCCAGTACACAGTTGCTGAAACCGTCCATCCATGAGCACTGTCAGGGGAGTTTAGAGAAGCCCTGAAACATTAGGCTCAGCATTTTATAGGCATTAGGCTGAATGAGCTGATATAAGGAGAAGGAGAAAACAGATGGGAGAAAGCATTTATGAAGCAGCTGCCTGTTAACCAATAATTTGGTACATTTCCTTCAGTTCTTTTCATTAAGCCACAATATGTGGATGTCTCATTTTTTGTGAGATGCATTGAATGTTCAAAAGACTCGACTATAATTACACAAATGCTGAAAGAGCAGAGACATGCACTGTGTCAGTAATAGTTCTCTCTCTTTGTGTTTTGGAGTACAACAGCCTCATACAGCTCTCTTCTTCTACACCCATCTCTTCTTTCTGAATTCTTTTCAACAATTAACAGGGTAATGAGATGAACTGACGATTTGCAGTGAATGTTGTTTAAATCTGAGAACTCCCTATGAAGGGTTTGCTTTCAGGTCTCAGACTCATTAGTGGCAGCTCAGTGTGGTAACCCAGGATTTATCAACATATAGAACAAAACTTACATGATTGTCTGTGATCTTTATTACAGGAGAGAATTTGAGCTTTCATTCTGGTAATAGTCAGATATGATCACATCTTCTTTGCACTAATGTGAGACCCCTTGTGCTTGCAGTTGAAAATATAGGACCAAATTTTTGTGAGAACTCAAAATTATAAGGCTTGTTTTCCTGACTTGGTTGCACAGTTTGTTAAAGATGTTATGTTAATGATATATAATGGCTCAGACTTTCCCTGTTGCCTGCCCATCTCAAGTTCCTCACCAAAATGTGAGCTGGTGCTGCCAGGGATCTGTGCCATGGGATTAGCAGGGAGAGGCCACATCACACAGAGCATGTCTGTCTCAGAGCAGGACAGTGAGGCCGGCTTGGCTGTGCTTGCCTGGCCCAGGCACAGGGAGGGAGATGTTACGAAGCTCCAGCTCTCATTCCTGGTTCTCCAAATCCACCTGTAGGGTGTTTGACTTGCACTGGTCCCAGGCAGCAGAAGGGAGCATCGTTCCCTGTGGTCTTGGTTAATATAAGCAGTTCTCTTAGTGACAGTGCGTACAGACAGATCAGGCACTGACTGAGCAGAGGTGCTTTGAGTGAACCATCAGATGGGCAAGAAATTATAGTGCATTCTGGGCAGAAAGGGCTTTTGTGTGACAAGACATGATACACCACCTTTCAATAGGCAGTAATGGTAAGCAGGCCTCTCTGTTAATGTTTGACATTTCCATGGTGTGAATTAAGGCCTCGGTTACCAAGTCTGTCTGCAGGAAGCTTGCATCATTTTCAAATTGAGGTGAAAAGAAACCCTAATTTTTCACACAGAGTAGGTGCTGCCTATAGCAGTGACCTGCCAGGCACCCCAACTTTTCAGATGCTCTGAGATCAACTGGAAAGACTTGAATTTTTGCCACCTGTGCCCACTTGCCTTTCCAGCAAATATTCCAGTGTTTTGCTCCTTCTCTGGTGTTTTGTTTTTGATTTTTTTTCTCTTTAACCTCCTAGCATGGTCAACTTGAGATTTTTTTCAATTATTTCTGAAAGCTTTAAAGACATCAGTGTCAGAAATTAGTAACTTTCATGTGACCTTTAAGTAGAGTTATATGCAGATATGGTATAGCATAGGGGTGTGCAGAAATTCAGTTTATCAGTGTCCATCTCACTCACTGGACAGGCTGCTTCATCTTCTAATGCCAGAATCCTGACTTGCCTTGTTCATGACTCAATCATTAGCTGCATATTAGTCTTGTTTATTAACCTGATTAGTTTTTAGAGATGACTAGGGAATCTGAGACAATCTGAGGATGCAGTAGCCCTTTGTGGTGGCCAAGTCCCATGTTGTTTATATTGCACCCAGAGAAACTAGGATGCCTCTAGCTCATGAGAAAGCTCTGCTCTCCAGTGCACAGCACAAGAGAGTGTCTTTTACCACTTAGGTTGTCTTTGCTCCCCAAGCACACATTGTTTCAGCTCCTCTGTCAGTGCCAGCAGGCCACCTAGCTCTGCTGTCTCGTTGTATCTTGCTTTCCTGAGCTGGAAACCAGGACCTGCAGCCTCATCACAGGCAGTGTTTCTGCACTGAGAGCAGTGGGAGGTTTGCATGTGCCAAAGGCTCTGACTCCTGAGGAACACAATTACCATTGATCAGGCTGAAATGGAGATGTGTGCTTTGAGTTTAGCTTTTCATGCCAGTATTGTTATCTGCTGAATTCATTAACTCTGCAGTGCAGCTCATGGTGCTTTAAAAATTTAAAAGGGATTGACTGAAAACCCAAATCTAAGTACAGATGAGTGTTATTTACCTCCAGTGCTCCCTATAATTCTTGGTTTGGAGCTAAAGAAGCAGCAGTAATTTTTCCCACCTCCTCTCGGTAATGGTCTTCTACGTTAAAAGTTACCTTTGTTTTGTGTCTGCATGTCCCTGAAGAAAGGCAGGATCCACTTGCACAAGGGCTAGGGCCAGAGCATAGCACGAGGTGGTGGCAAGGCAGGAACTGGCACTCAGGAGAGGTGAGATTGATCTCTGTCTGACAGCCACACCAATCTGCAACAGGTTAAAAAGCTGCTCGGACTGTGTGCTGCAGGGATGGGTATGAACAGAGCTTTGCTTTGGCCTGCAACATCTGTACCACGTGTTTCTTGCGCAAAGTCTCTTATGGTTTCTGATGCTGGAGCTCTTCTTTCCATTGAGGTACTTGTAGAAAGTTTCTCCTCTGGCTACTGCTCATATATTACCTGTTTTCATGGCACCTGTAGGAGTTTAACTGTCCTTGACATTCTTTTCATGTTTCCCCCACCAGTAGATCAAGTTGGTTGGACTGAGCAGAAGTTGTTACAGAGGGGTGACGGGGAGGCATACAGAGGGGGCTATCCCCTGGAAGGCTTGTTTCTAGAGGAAATCAGGCTCGTTTTCCTTTTTCTTTCTTGTCATCTGCAGTGTCTAAAGACTGAAAAGGTGGATATTTTCCAAGATGGGAACAGGCAGGCAAAGAACAGGGGCTGAGCCTCGATGGACCAGTTCTTCCCAAACCACCTGTCGTGCTGTAGGGACACACTGCAGCTGAACAGCGCTACCCAGGAGCTGGTCAGACCGAGGATGGAGGAAACCTACACTGTGCTAACACAAAAACAGTGTAAAAAGAAATTCTTCCCCTTCTTTGAGAATACCATCCATACAGCTAATGGAGCCTAGGCAGAGTGCAGTCATGTCCAGTGTTGGCAGCCTGATCCCTCCCAGTGCATTTAAAGATGTCTCAGCCAGTGACCTGGTGCTGCACAGTCAGGAGCTTTTCTGTTCCTGTCTGCATACTGTGCTCTGGTCTCACAGTACTAGAAAATTACTGATTTTGCAGAATCTAGACCAACAGATACATAACTGGATTAGTAGAGACAGCACATTGTGCAATCAGTATTTTTTGCTCCCATTCCTGGAGACAGAAATAAGCAAAATTCAACCAGGGACAAGATACTGTAGTTATAAAAATGGTGCTGGACTTACCAAGACATCTTAAACATTTCCTGCTCTGATTACAAGTGTAATATGATTGTTTCTCAATGTTTACATCACGTATCTTTACTGTATGCATTGGACAGGATATTTGCAATTCGTTTCAATCACCATATTCTGTAAGATTAAAAGGAAAAAAAAAACCTCATAAGTAATATTTGAGGAGAATATAAAGTTTAATATACTTATGGTCAAACTTTTAATAGCTCTAAATTCTGCTGACAGGACTCAGGCATTGTTGGCTTCAGCAGAAACTAAGTGCTCTGTGTTATCTGAAGCTTGAGTGCCTATAGTGCTAGAGTTGCTTTTTGCCTATTAATTAAAATGTTCTGTTAAAATACTAAAATCGTAATAGATATTCTGCAGTTGGTATAATTAATTACCACATTTTTACCTAACTGAAATTGTGGCTTCATGAGAGTAAAAAAGTTTTAATACGAGCTTGATGCCTCTACATCACAGCCTTATTACCTGGATACACAAGGTCATTATCAAATCCAGTTATAGGTAAGCTAGTTACAGGCCTAAAATATTAATGCCTGCCACTACATTTCTGTAACAAAAAAATATATTGTTTTTAGAAACTAAGAAAGATGTATGCAGTCAATACTGAGACTGATTTGTAGTTTGTTGGTTTGTTTTGTTTTTTAATGCGTATGCTAATGTTAAGCAAGCTGTGTTTATTTTCATTTTGTAATTGCTTAGATCCTGTTTAATTTATGAGGCTGTGTTAGTCCTGAATTAATTAGTCCTAAAGTAGTCCTGGATAGATAAACAAAGGAGAAGTGTCGCTTTTCCTGTCTTAAAAGGGCTGGGCTTTTCTTTTGTGTTTTAAACAGGACTTTCCAATGCCATTCAAAGGCATTTACTCTAAAAGATGAGAAATTTCCCATAGGCACTGGTAAATCAGCGCCACAGCTCACTGTAACAAGAGTATCATCATAAATAGAGTAGCCAATAGAGTAGCTAGGCCTTAAGGCAAGCCTGCAAGATTGCTACAAGTGTTACTGGGGGGACTTTATAGGTGTGTTTGTAGCAGAGACTTAAATTGCTATGTATAGCTTTCCATATAGGATATTTTAATAAGAAAGCCAGAACATAGAAAGCTAGTTATGTGTGTGCATGGATTACATAAATCTTCTGGGCATTTTTGCCCAATAATATCAGCTGTAATCATTGAAATTACAGCTTAATTATCCACTTGGGCATAGGTACAAAATAATAATCCTGCCTTACTTGTCAAAACTCAGATGATGGCTGATGGCAGCCATGTGATTCTCTCTGCCCTAACCACGAATTTCATTAACTCTGTCAATGTGACAACTGCCGAGTCCTGCTATTGACAGGAACTGCATGGTAAATTTGCTGAATTTCTTGGCTTGTGCTGCTACTCAGCTGTGTTATAATGCAAGGATATTTTAATGAATCCCAGGAGACAAATAATGTCTACCATAAAGACTATTCCATAACTTTTCAATCCTATACAATATATAGAAGTTAGTAATGCGGTTCTTGGAAGGAACAGAGAATACATTGAGTTCACCTCCCCAGTGATGCATGGTTCAGTGCTCATCATGATACAATCGTTTATCAGTGACAATACTGGAGGCAGTTTTTAAATTCAGCATCTCTGCCATTTCTGAGATGAGCATTGCATGTTTCTGGGAGAACTGTCAACTACTGGGTACCAAGTCATTTGTTACATCTTTTTATAATTCTTAATATCAGTTCAGCCCTTTTCAAATAAGTCTAGCTTACTTCTTTAATCACTATGTAATCTTCACATAGATTCTCACCCAATAATACATGCATATATAGCTCTTGTTAATTTGAAAGGAGTTATATTTGTATAGCAGTGAAGATTAGGAAGATTAGATGTCTTAATTATATTTTATATTTTTGTTATTTTTTGTACTCCCAGGGGTGAGCAGGAAAAACCCAGCTTGCTCTCTTAGATAATATCCCAGTATTTGGTATTTGTTAATAAGTTTTTAATTAAAAACTCTAGACCTGGTTGAGACTACAAGTGTCAGAATGAGGGGAAAGAAAGATGTTAGTTGTCACAGCCGCTGTCCTACAGAACGAGGTGTTGGGGCTGGCTGTGGGATTCGGGATGTTTTGGTATCCTCTGTCACCTTGCCAGAAGGTATGAGGGGGTCATAAGCGAGTGCAGACC
>NW_010321617.1:70056-85824 GCF_000700745.2 Antrostomus carolinensis
CCTGTTATTGCGAATCTCTCTCCAACGAGGGAGACTACAGAGAGCTGTGCCGCACAGCCTACCCTTTCTGGAGCTGATTCCCCATCTCCCACACTGGTGGCTGTATTTTGAAAGTCTGTTGTAGCCAGGGAAGAGAACTTGAGTTCTAGGTGAGCTCAGGAAACCAGTAGTTTTGGCCAGCAGTTATGGTAATGCAACTCTGACTAATGAAAATTAGCAATTTGACACACAGCATACACTCCCAGAAATGACTGTGCAATATTAACAAACAGTAACAAATATTAGCAAATACCATGTGCATGACTGTTATTGTCATCCACCATCTAACAGCTATGGCAGGCTCTCTGGGAACGGGTTTGGGAATATCAAATATTGATCTGAATCTTTCATTACTCCCTTGGCAGCTTTGGCACTTTACATCTGTTATCTACTCTTAACTTTAGCCTATTTTTGCAGCTTTGAAAGGCATGTCTTTAGGTTTGCCAAGTGTGACCAATTCCTCTTCTACCTTTTATGGAATTTATTGGGCTGCAGTGTATTACTTTAATTCAGAGAAATTATTGCTAGTACCCTTTTTGAATTACATGTACAAGGCTAATGGATCATTTCAGATAAATGTAGATTGTCAATGGAGTAGCACCACTGATAGTCTTCTAGGAAAACAAACAGCTGTGGACAATGAGTTACTACTCTCTCTTCAGATGAACAGAGTGGTTTTGCTTGGTTTTAGCCCTTAAGACTCCAGTTGGATATCAGTAGGATAAGGGCAGGCTCACACTAAGTAAAGCAAAAAGAATCAATATAACTCTGGGAATAGGACTTTTTCAGAAGGAATGAATTTATTATCCTTGAAATAATTATTTTGATAGACTCCCTGTGGCCTACTGAAGATGTGTTTGGGTTTGCATGCATGCAGCTGAATCAGGTAGATATTCATCAGCCTCAGTTAAACATGTCATCTGTAATTGTCTTTCCAGGTGCCAAAGCCCATCAACTTTTAATGTCATTGATTATTAAGGAACCTTTGATGTGTTCATGCTTCTCCTGGGCTGAGAAATGAAATGCCCATAACATTTAACATAGTATCTTGACATTTAAATGTCAGTTAAAAGCCTTTTCTTGAGCTGGTACCATTTCCAGAGGGACATGTGTTTCATTATTGGGACAACCTCAAAACTATCTAGATAATGTGACTGTGATTTCAGCTTCTTGCAACAATTTTGTTCTACAAAGAGAAAATTTAAAATTAATTATTCCCAGAATCTACATAACTTGCATAGTTGGTAACAATTGATAGAGCAGCTGCTGCGTGCACAGGCAAGCTGTGGGGACAAGGCACTGTGAAGGTTTGACCAACTACATTGGAGAATCACGATGCTCTTATGAAATATTGCCAGGAATACTTGTGAAAATATGTGGTGGGTTGACCTTGGCTGGCTACCAGGTGCCCACCAAAGCTCACTCTATCACTCTCCCTCCTCAACTGGACAAGGGGAAAAAAATACAATGAAAGGCTCATGGGTTGAATTAAGGACAGGGGAGATCACTCAGCAGTTACTGTCACGGGAAAAACAGACTCAACTCAGGGAAATTAGTTTAATTTATTGCAAATCACAAGTCAGGGTAGAGCAATGAGAAATAAAAACAAATCTTAAAACACCTTCCTCCTAGCCCTTCCTTCTTCCCTGGCTCAACTTCATTCCTGGTTTCTTTACCTCCTCCCCCGGAGTAGTGCAGGGGATGGGGAAACAGGGTTGCAGTCAGTTCATCATACATTGTCTTTGGCACTCCTTGATCCTCTCTCTTCCCCTACTCCAGCGTGAGGTCCCACCCATGGGACACAGACCTCCACAAACTTTTCCAGTATGAGTCCTTCCCATGGGCTGCAGTAATTCATTAACTGCTCCAGCATAGATGCTTTCTTTTCCACAAAGTGCAGTCCTTTAGGAACAGACTGCTCCAGGTCCTGCCAGGAGCCTGCTCCACCGTGGGCTTCCCTGGGTCACAGCCTCCTTCAGGCATCTGCCTGCTCTGGCGTGGGGTCCTCCACGGGCTACAGGTGGTCATCTGCTCCACCATGGACCTCCATGGACTGCAGGGGGACAGCCTGCCTCACCATGGTCTTCACCACAAGCTGCAGGAGAATCTCTGCTCCAGTGCCTGGAGCACCTCCTCCCCCTCCTTCACTGACCTTGGTGCCTGCAGAGTTGTTTCTCTCACATGTTCTGACTCCTCTCTCTCGGCTGCTGTTGTGCAGCAGTTTTTCCCCTTCTTAAATATGTTATCCCAGAGGTGCTACTGCTGTCACTGATGGGCTCAGCCTTGGCCAGCGGTGGGTCTGTCTTGCAGCCAGCTAGCATTGACTCTGTCAGACATGGGAGAAGCTTCTGGGAATTTCTCACAGAAGCCACCCCTGTAGCTCCCTGCTACCAAAACGTGCCACACAAGCCCAATACAAAATGAGACTTGTTTTCCAAACACTTACATTGCTATTGAGCAAAAATCTGCTTGGAAATAATAAAAGTCCAGAGCAACTTATCCTGCAGCCACAGGATAAACATCCTTAGTGACCACAGACCATACATGTTCTGTACATTGGTGGCTGTTGTATCTTTTGAAGGTTGTTTCTGAGGCCAATACAGGGCAGAAGAGAAAGGGTAGAGGAGGGGCATCTCTGCCGGCCACCAACCAACACAGGACAGCTTGCAGAGCTGCTCTTAAGTCTCCTTGCTTGAGCACAGAAGACTGCATTGCAGTGGGTCTTCCAGTGGGGCTTGACACATCCTTGGCCCTGTGGTTTCTCTTTGGGCAGTACCACCTGAGTGGCTCCGAGCTGTTGTCTGCCTTGAAGAGAGGAGACGTTCCTTATTTCTCTTTCCATTTCCCTTATGATGCCATAAGACAATTCCAACTTCCACTGCAGGGGAGCAGCAATAGAGATAAGAGCAAAATTTGCTCTTCTTGTTTTCCATTCACCAGCATTCTCTTTAATTTTTAATTTTTATGAATTACCCTATTCATGAGGCTTTGAAATAATCAATAATGTATGCACATTTGGTGGGGGACAGGCGATGTCATCTGTCTTTTTCAAGTCTGCAATTTTAATGTTAGATGTGGTACTGACAGTTTGAAATCCTTTATAAATTAATTAAATTGCTTTGTAACATCTAAAAAGAATAGGCTGTACTTGATCAAAACTGTTCCTTTTTTCTAGGGTAATAAAGTAATAATATGATTGTTTATTTCATTGTTTGAGGTTTGGAATCAAATATAGGAAGAAAAAAATTTGACTTAGGTGTGAACTCCTGTTTCTAACAGGTTTTTTTATCTCAGAAGGATCTTAAGTTCCCTTTCGATACCAGAGCGGCTGGGTTGGGTTGAGAAGCTGCCTGATATAAAACGCAAGCTAAAGCAGACAAACCAAGGAAATTAACCCAGAACTTCTAAAAACTACCTTGATTGAAGTTCACTTTGAGTGAACTACTTTGACAGTATCAGCTTGTCCAGTTGTACACCTGGGGAGATACTGTGCTCCTGTTCCTGTGCTGGGGTGATGGTGCTGCCGGGCCATTTTTGTTGTATGTTGAGGGTTACAGTCAGTTGATCAGGGATCACATCTTACTGGGGCATCACAGTAGGCAGAGTTCAATGTGAATGAACTAATGTGTTAAAAGTACATTTCTAAAGGTTGTTTCCTTCCACTTGCTGAAAGGGATCCTCAAAATATGGAGTAGATGGTTCCTTAGAGTTTCAGTCTGTCTGTCCATAAATGCCCCCTAGCACACAACCAGGAATTCCCCTCACCTCGATTCAAAAATGCCTCTTTAAAAGTCTCAATGTATTTATGTCTTCCAGGGGCAAATATCATCTGTTATTGTTAATCACATTTCTGTAAGGAAATTTGTGCACATACTGGCAAGTTAGAGGAGTCAGTGCTCTGGGGACCGAGGAGATGCCCTATTCCTTTTTACACCACAAGCACACTGCACTAAACTCCCTGCTTATGTAGTCTCACAGATAAATTCCAAACAAATCAACATAATTAGGAAATATGAATGATATATTTGGGACCACAATCATTTGAGATTTCAAAATACATCCCTTGCCTTACTTAAACTGTTGTTCTGTCTTCTTTATTACCTCCTCTCTGGGTTAGCAGGGCAAAGATGTGATGGCAAAGTATGAAGCAGTTGGGTTCTTATCAAGCTGTGCCAATTAGTAACTTTCCTCTTTTTCCCAAGGCAATAAGGCCTCTGTTTTTCTACCTTGGTGGCTTTTTCCTTTTGCCCTTTCCATTAAGCTTTTTCAGTGTCATGTCCAAATAGAACTTACTGCTTTACATTGGATTCTAAGTCACTAAAGAGTGATCGCAGAAGGCAAAGGGGATCTCTCCTTTTATTTGCAAATCTCCTCTTGTATAGGACAGTATTAACTTAATATTAAATCAAGATCTAATGAAGAAAATTCCCCAAGATGTAAGCTATTGGCATGGGTGTGAGTGGGATGGAAAGGAAGGTGGGGAGCAATCTGAATGTTTGAGATCACATCTGGAAAATAAGAGCTTGAATTTCTCCTTGTGTTTTCCTTATTTGTTGTTTATTTCACCCATCCAGTCATTTCTAACACTGCCACAAAGGTTGTTGAGTGTGATCGATATTCACCCTGTACTCGGTGACAGTGCAAGTGCATCTTGTGCACCTTTCTTTTCCCACATTATATTTTGCATAAGCACTATTAAAATATAGCTATTCACTCTGGTGCCACAGAAATGCAAATCACTACCCTAAAGGCAATTCAAAGGAACATTGAGTACTGTATACTTTTTAATCATCTTCTTGTTACTTTTACCATTAGCAATAATAATTAGTACCATTAGCAACAACTGTGTGTTGTTTTAATTTGGCAATATCTACTGCTGTGAGGGAAAGCGTCAGGGCACAATATTTAGAAATACAGGAATGACTGTATGAAAAGAGAGCAATAAGGTTTTAGCTTTCAAATTAATTTTGTGGTGGGATGAAATTGAGAAATTCTGTAAAATGTTTAGATTTATAAAGTGCAGAGCAAGTCTGTGGGCAGAGCAAGCAGCTGCACCATGAAAGATGGGTATGAATCTGGTTCTGCTTGATTTGCCCCAGGATTTGCCCTGTCGTTGCCTAGATCCTGGCTAAGGGCCCAGGTCAGCCATCCAGCCAGTGAGCATACCTTGAAGGTGTGATTCAGGAGCAGACCTAGTAATGCCAATCCAGGAGTTAATCCAGCTGTATTCCAGTTCACAGGAGTAAAACAAGGAGCTAGAAAGAATTTTGAAGTATTAATGAAATTCAGAGAATTTGCACCTCTGGGCCACAACTAAATTAACCTTGGTTCTGAGCTGGTCCCTTCTCATCAAATAGCTTCTTTTTCCATATTTCTCTACTGAAGCTTGAGGTTTGATCTCTTCTGCTGAATTTAGCTCAAAAGCAGTCAAAATACCAGGTGCTTCAGAAGTAGATGCTGTCAAAAACCAGACTTTTGACTCTCTGCCTTCTGGCTCTACCCAGCACTTAGAGGTGCAGAGGGAGGTCTGTGCTAAACTTTTTCCAGTTCCCCTCTAAAGCACAGGTGCATTTTTAATTGCGTTGTTCTTTGCTAGTTCATTTTATTCCTAGTTCCCCATGCTGTTCAATAACAATTTGCAAAAGCTAGGGTTAGCTGTATTAATTAATTCTGCATAATTAATCTTGCATAAATTAGCATCGGAGAAGTTCTGGGCTATGACTGGGCTAGTAAGGCAGGTGCTCTCAGTGCTCCCTGGAAGAGGAAGGCAGCTCCATGCAAGCCTCTGTCCCAGCTCCCTTGGGCGCCTGTTTTAGTAGGAGATGTATCACTTGCTTTTCCTTTCCTTTGAGGAGAAAGAGCCTGGATGACTCACAGACACTACCGAAGTGCTTAAATGTTAGTTATCTTGGTTAAGCTCATTCTTGAAAGCTCCGTCAGAAACAGGTATTTTCAGAAACTAGCTGGACTGGTGTACTTTGGAGGAGAACCAAGAGGGAGTGTTGGTCGCTGCAGGTGTCAGTGTCAGGGCATTGCTGGGCTGTGCCCACCAGCCCCGGCCCCTCAGCCATGTGTCACATGACATAGACTGTCAGCCCTTGGTTACACCGACCTCATGCTGGCATCTGGTGCTGAACCAGTTAAGCGCAACGCCACCAGCTGAAATAGAAAATCCCTTTCTAGTCCTGAGGAAGGCTTACAAGTGCCTCCTGGATTGCATGGGGTGGGTAGAAATACTCATGTGTTGCTCCAGTTTGGGATTATCTCTGTCTTTCTCTCAGCCCTATCTTGTAAACTCTTCTTCAGGAGGTAGCAGAAACCATTTTATTCCATTTATTGCCTATTAAATATATTAATAAAGAGAATTTGAGGCTGTGGCTGCCACATAGGTACTATGAAGCCTCGTTTCAGCAATGCTTGTAAACACGTTTCAATCTCACTGATGTTGCAGGTCCAAAGCATGTGCTCTGCTGAGCAGGGGCACTGGGAGATGGCGGTTCCCGCTGTGGGGCTGGCACAGCACAGCAGTGGGGCAGGCTGTGTTGGCTCCCTTGGGTGCCTTGCTGCTGTTACAGAATTAGCTAGCTGCAAAAGGATGTCTCCAGTCCCAGGTGGTGTTCTCATCATGGCATTTGTCTTACACTTGCTGAAACCTCAAAAATCCGTTCCTACTGCTCATGTGCCTTTAGGTGTAGGTATATTCTGCTAAAACAGCCTGCTCTTCATATGATTTCTACTCCAGTGCTTCTTATTACAACAAATTCCTTTCTCTTACAAATATAGTTAAGATAATTGCTCCTTTTACAGCCCACACTTACCTTAAATTTTCTAGTTAAGAGCTCTGAAAAAGCATTTCAACATCCAAAGCAACAGGATTATTCAGCAGTGCCCAAGCCCTCCTGGACCTGTTGCAGGTTCCTCAGCTCTCTGAGGTCTCCTGGCCAAGGTCCTCACCTTCTTCCCAGGCCTGAAATAAAACTTCATCAGAGATGAACTAGCATATTTCCAAACAGCTGTGCAGCTTGATAAGTAAATTGATATTTGCCATGGAAGGTTACACACTCTGTGCTTGTCTACTTCATGCTTCTCATTACTTCTCCTCCATTTGGCTTTGGAATAGTTGTTATTCTGCTTGATTAGCCCCAGCTGATGGAAAAGGCAGCAAACTGCTTCTAATGGAAACACAGTGGTCTGTGTCTGGAAGAGGGTTGTTGGGTGAGTTAAAATGCAATGAATGAATTTAGGAAATGGAAGGCATGATTTACATTTCATTTTAAAGATGGTCCCCTTGCAGCTGTGCAAAGAGCCTCACTAACATATTATTGAATAAATGCACTTTGGGAAAGCTGGCTGAGAAATTCCTGTTCAAGCAATTTTCTTAAAAGATGCAGTTCCCAGAAAATAAAATAATTTCCCAGAATTTTTATTATTAAAAATAAAAATTATATATTTTACAGCTGTTTTTGCCAAAATGTCCCGAAACATTTAATATTGTGTTAGTATGAGCTGGAACTTCCTTATTGCTGTGCATCAGCCCACTGAACCAGAGCTCAGGACTCGTGGTGTTGAGCTGCTTGAAAGCTGATATATTCCTCAGCTCTAGGTTGCTTCCTGGCCAGCATCTGTGATTTGTTCTGGAGAAGGGCCCATGGCAGGGCTGGGACCTGCGGGAGGGCAGGAGCAGTGGGGTCCTGGAGCTTTGGCACTTGTCTCCAACAGCACTCCTGTGTGCTGAGCAAGCACGGCCGGAAGGTTGCACTGTCAGGTGGGTCGAAAATCAGCAGAATCAGGCTTAAAGCTAGGCTCATCAGATATTTCAACTTTTCCAATGAGTCAGGTTACTAATCTTTTATTTTGCTCAAAGCAGTACCTTTGGAGGATGTGCTCAGGACAGCACAAAATCTGTTGCACCAGATTAGCAGCATCATTTTAAGAGAAAGCAGGCTTGGGAAGGGATGGCTTTTCTGGAGCTGCAGGAAAGCAGTATGTAGTCCCTCAGGAAAATGGAGTTAATTCATTTCAGCTTGTAAAAAAAAAAAATATTGAATTTCAATTCCCAAGATATTTTCCTTATTTTATCCTGGCCACTGTTCTCCATTTGCCTCTGCACTGCAATTCAGGATTTGCCATCTGTAATCTCTCTGTCAAACCGATCGCATTGATTTACGTCTCTGCTGCTGCTGTCCATTCTGTCTCCCTTGTGACCTAGGAGGCAGTTCTCTTCTGATGTTGTGACTTCTTTATTAATGGAATTTATCTTGGAACTGTGACTGTGGTACAGAGGGTGTTTGCTGCCTCTGCAAAGGAAAAGCCTGGGAGGTCTGCAGCTCTCCACTGCTCTGGGAGGAGCAGCCCTCTCCTCTCCCTGCCCAGGAACCCGGTTAGCATGCAAAGCACAGTTAGTGACTTCATGACTCTCTCTGAAACTGTTTCCACTGAATTAGTAGAGTTTAAGAAGGCAAACATGAAGAAGAAAACATTTTTCTTACCGTGGCAGATCAATTCAAGAGGTTGTTTCCAACTTTGTAATGCTCTAGGTGCTATTTCTGACGAAGATGTTTTAATCTCTGTGGCAGGTGTACCCGATACACTATATATGCTGTCTCCGGCTTGTGTAGATAAAATAATTTTGCTGTTGCCATCAATAATTCTCTCTGTTTCCATTAAAAGCCCCTCAGCATTATTCACGGGAATTGAACTGCAGACGCAGCACAAGTTGCAATGAATGGGAGCAGATGTGGCACATGGGAGCTGAGCTCCTGCTCTGGCTCCACAGGGATGGATTTCGGTGTCCCGGGGGAATGAGAGCTGCTCCCAGGGGATGCTTCTTCAGAGGAGCTGGATCCCACGTGCAGGGAGTGCAGAAGCAGGAGTTAATCTCTACCACTCCTAGCTCTACAGAAGTCAGTCTTTTCGCTGAGCTGGCAGCAGAGATGGAGAAGTCGCAGCTCAGGGAAAATGCACCCAGTAATGCTCAAAAAGGCTCCTGACACTTCAGAATGCTTCCATGTGACTCAGACACTATATTGTTTTAGTTACTTTCCCATCTGAAAAGCACAGAATGATTGCTGAGGTTTCTAAGTTAAAAGGATCCTGCTTCTTCCATTTCCCTATGAAAATGGGGAGATTTAGTCAAGTCTGAAAATGCATTTGTTAAAATCATAGAACATATACCTGGAAGGGAAGGAGAGAGCCCTGCCCCGAGGCCTAGGCACGTACCTCTGTTGCGGGGAATGGGGTTACCCAGGTACAGCTTTAGGTAGCTCAATCCCTTCACAAACCTGCAATCAAATCTTTTTTTCAAAAGGACAGTAAGGATTTAGGAGCTTGAGTCTCCCTGACAAACTTTGGGACCTATATGCCTTATGCCTTTAGAAAATCAGATGTAAGGACCTCTAAGATGCCGTCTTTGCTTCAGCTTCTCTGTGGCTAGGAGAGCACCCAGTGCAAGGCACATGACGGGGCTCTGGAGGGATGTGGGGTTTCCTTTACCCCAGGAGGTTCAGCAGTGACAGAGGTGCCACCATCTCCAGAGCAGTGAGGGCTCCAGGGCTCCTATGCTGCCCTGGGCAGGCTCCCTGTGCTGCCAGGCACTGCAGAGCAAAGAGCAGCAGTGGGACACACAATATTTGTGCTTTCATTTACATGGTGCCATAAAACTGGCATACTGAGCTCTGCAGAAATTACCATTATTTATATTTTAAAAGAGATATTTAAAAAGGTTAAGGAGAACAAACCAGAAAGCTCAAAACATGACCAGGGCTGGGGCCAAGCTGCAGCCTGTGCACCTCTGTGCTGGTCCCAAGTGCAAGTACATGCACTGGATGTGTCATGGTATAGACCATGAGTGGCGACTGAACACAATATGCATCAGGGCACAGGTCCCCTGTCCTCTGTGCACTACATCCTTATAGACTGGGCTAAAACCTCAGACAGAATAGGACGCGAAGCACGATACTTTTTTCCTGCCTTCCTTTTGGACAGTTATTGTTCTGATTTTCCTGCTCATTTTTTATCTTTTTTTTTTTTTTTTTTAATGGAGAGAGCTACAAGTCATGCCTTAGGCTCTGCTGTTTCCGAAAGCAATTACAAAGGATTAAAAAAAAAAAAAACAAACCTCAAAAAAGAGAATACCTAAATGAAAACCACTAAAAAAACACTAAATGAATGGGGAGGGAGAAAACTGGATAAAAAGAGAAACATATACCAGCCAATTTTTAGAAAGCCTGTGATTTTGAAAAAAGATGAAAGAAAAAAGGTGTTGTTTGATATTGTTTGTTTCGCTGCCATTCCAAATTGCTAATTAGCATGCAATAATAGGGCAGTGCTCCTCACAACTCACCTACACCTTTCATTCCCCATTTTCTCTGTCAGACTGTTTTGTCTAAATGAGTCTGTTTAGTTCAAGAGCTGTGTACCTCCTCATTATGTCTACAGAGCCTTATTAGACCTTCTCTCTGTAATGATCACTTCTCAACTAATAATATTGTGTCATTTTAGATCTATTGCTATTCCCTGATCTAAAGCAATGATCATTTTCTGTGCATAAGGAAATTTGTTATCCATTTCATTGATGCTGGATCATTTCTTTCTATGGGTAATAAGAGCTTTAGCATGGCCCATTTCTTCCCAAACAGCTTGACTTATTACAAAGCTGCTGTAGAAGCCATGAACTCTATTGTTAATCGGAAGTGAAATGAGAGCATATGGGATAACATCTTCCTCAGGAGTTCAAACGCCACGTTGTTTCCCTCTGTGGGCACACGCTGCCTGGCCAGTGTTTCCACCTGCAGCTGGGAGGGCTGGCTGCATGTCAGGGTGGAAGTGCCTTCATTAAAGGGCTCCCAGGACAAGCCCTTGTGTGGGAGGGATCAGCAGCACGCTACTTATTGTTTCTGCAAAAATAATTTCCAGTATTGTGTGCTTTTATCTCCTGTCATGGAATGGTTAACTGCTAATGCAGATCCCTGCATGGCTGGGGGCTGGCGGGAGGGGGGATGTAGGTGTCTCTGCTCCCTGATACCCCACACCGCAGATGGGCTTTGATCGTCCAGGGGACATTGGTTGGATCAGGAAACCTGGTCCAGGCACCTGGAGAAGCTGAAGCTGTGCTGAGCACACCAGGAGGCTGATGCTGGCAGGCTCAGCAGGCGTTTATTGTGGTGTAAGATGGTGTTCTGCCAAGGGAGATGGAAACACAGAACAGATTTTTCATGATGAATGAACCTAAACATACCAAACCCTGCAGACACCAGGTGATCAGTGTGTCGTTTGGTGAGCATACACACGGACCAAAGGCATGACGTGGGGCAGACACTGTGTGCCTTGTACAGGTACATCCCTCCCTGCTCCTGTGTGTATCACTACACCCTGGTCTGACCACCTGGTATGGAATCCAGGACTGCTGTTGCTTGAATATGTTCAGACAAAAGTTGGATCCAACAAAAGAAACCCATGTATTTGTGTGCCACGACGACAGTCACAGCTCCTCTCCCGTGCTTGTCAGCCTTCCAGGTTTGTCTTTCAAAAACAAAGTCTCAACTTATAGCAGCGTCCCTCCAGCTGACAGCTGTTTCTGGACACCTCATGCCATGGCAAGTGCAGGGTTCTCCTGCACAGAGCTCTCTGCTCTCATGTGCTTTCCTTTACAAGAAAAAATAGGATCAGCTCCCTGTTCCCCGCATCAAAGTTTTGTATTTGAAGTGAAAACTTTTCCTTTGGAGTTCGGTGACTGTCGGGGCACGTGCAAGTGGTGTGGGACATGGCACCGGTAGACGCCTGCACTCCCTACCCTCCCACTGGATCCCAGCCTTCCTGACTTCTACAGCTTCTAGCTCGTTATAAAGACACAACGTGACAGGGAAATGCATTTTTAATGTGTTTGCTATTCTATATTCTGTACATCACAAACACCTTTAAAAACTGAAAGCAGTAACACAAAAATGAGAGAAAGTTGCCAAAGTACAAAGCACTCAATAGTGTTTCCTATCACGGATTTAATATTTCTTTGAGGTATTTCAGTTCCTGTGAAGTAAAATGCTACCGTCCCTTCCCTTCCCTGCCTGCCGTTATTCCTTTCCAAGAATGAGCCTATAATTCAGTTATTGAATAATAACTGTCACATTTCCTGAGAGCACGAAACTTATTTATGGCTTTGCCCCAGGCAGGAGGAAGCGAGGAGCTGCTGACAAAGACCCAGAAAGCTATTTATGTCGAATTTCATTTTAAGGAAGGAGCATCTTGACTTGCTTTTGTGATCTCCGAAGTGGTGCCAGCAGTGTGGGGTACAGGGGCTGAGAGCACTCGGGGGAATTTTGTAAGCCATAGGTCATGCCCACTCCTGCCTTTGCTAAGACAAGGTAATTAGCTGGAGCCACTGCTGGGCTGTGGCACTCAAATTTAAGGATCCAAATCTTACTGGTGAGGGGAATGGCAGTTTGCTGGTGGGCGGGGCTTGTGCTGAAGTCCTTTGGACGGACGATGTCCTTCATCAAACAGAAGGAGATTTGGACATGGCACATTCTGAATCATCTGCAAAGCAACTGGGGATCACATCCCTTCTCTCATATGTGGAAGCTTACCCATAACATTGAAGATCTAAAGTGAGCTTTAATGTTTCATTGATTAATTACAAACCAGGGGTGAGTCACAAGGGTTTTGGCATCAGACGAAGCATCTGCAAGAAGTAATTTGGCAAGGTCAGACTTTTCCTCTTTACACGTATTTCCTGGATAGACTCGGGTATTCATGGATGTGTTTCCCATTGAAGGTGTTTAGAAGTGGCTCAAGGACTTGATCTACCTTGTTGCTTAATACTTTGCTAGTCTAAGGTGGGAGTCTGGCACCGTGTAAAACTGAGCTCCTTGTCAAGGATGAGAGCGAGCACAAAAAGCATCAATCACCTCCTGGGGAAGCATTAACAGGCTTCTCTTTAGCAGAAAGCCTAAAGGGTGATTCAGAGACCTGATGGATTTTGTCTCTCTGGCTGAGTTATTGCTGGGGAGATGAAAAATTTTTGCATCTTGATCTTCCCAGCAGTGGTGGGGCTGGGTTGTCCCTGTGCTGGGCTTGGTAGCCTTTAGGCTGCTCTCACAGCTGAGGCTCATGGCCTGGAGTGCTGTCTCAGGTCCATACTCCAGGGACTCTGGTAGTGCAGTCCAATGAAGTTAATTCTGTGTCCACTCTGAGACAAAAATCAGGGTTATCACAAAGATCCAATCTATTTTATAGACCTTTACAATAACTTTCTTGGTATGTTGCTATTAAAGTCTGCATGTTTCTTCCTTCAGGGACACTATAAATAAGGATAACAATAATAATTAGAAATATCCCAAGTGACAAGCCAAGACAAGAGCACTGCAGCATGTGCCAAGGACCACAGGAAGATTAAAACTTTCTGGAGAAAGAGCTCACCAGCAAGACTAGTGGCACTTGCCAATTATTTTAGTTGACAATAACTTCTCTGTAGCCAATACAGACAAGTATTAAAAGCAGTTCATCACTGCTGTCCCTTCTTGCTTAATGATGCAGGGGAACAAGGAGAATGCTGCTACCAGAAAGGGACTGGATAGATGGCTCCAATCCATGTGTCCCTTGGGAAAAACATTACCAATTAAATGAAGACTCTCCCAGGGACTTTAATAGCATCAGTACCTAAGATGTAATAGCATCAGACCTAAGATGCTAAAGGTTAGTCGGCAGCTTGTTGCCTTGTTAGGGCTCGGTCAGGTGAAGTGGTGGAGCACATCACTGCAGTGCAAATGAGGATGGACTCAGACTCCATGTGTGAAATTGCTGTTCTTATCCCACAATGTTTGTAATGATTTTTGTAGCTGGCCCCACTGCACTTCATAGGAGCTGTCTGCGCTTACTAGAGGGAGGGATAGAGCAGGAAGCTCTGTGCAGAGCAGAACAAATCTGAGCTAAGAAGATGCAAACAGCTGGGAGGTTTGGTGGCTGGTTGCATTGCTGGGTTGCCAGTCTGCGTCTGGCCAAGACCACCATGCAGCAAATGGAGAGAATGGGGAAGCTGGGAGATGGGGGGTCGGCATTGCCTGTAGGAAGCAGATGTAGAGGTCAGAACTGCTAACTTGCGTCCAAGAGCTGAAAGTCTGTAAAAGCTGGGTCACACTTATACACCAGCTCGTTTTGAGAGCACTTAAAAAAAATAGGAATTAGATCCTTGTGTCTGGTGACTTCTCTTGACTGTATTTGGAGGTTCCCAGGTACCTTCCCAATGGGAAATATAAAGTCAAATTTAGTACTTGAAGTGTGCAGGTCTTTGATAGTGCTTGGAAGAAAGAGAAGGCGGAGAACTGTCACTCCACTGCATTTTTTTTTTTGTTTTGACATATAGAAAAATTGTTATTTCTCATAACAAATAGATGATGATACTCAGAGATGGTAGTGTGTGAATGTCTATGTTATTCAACATCTTGCTGGCTGAAAGTGTGTGTGGAGAAATCGAGGAAAGGGAACTAGAAATGCATTGTTTGAGATTGGTCCCCCCAGGCTGAAGTCAAGTGACTTTGGCCCTGCTGCAGGTACATAGTAGTTGTCCACCAGAAAGGAAATTATGTTCTCATACGCTGGTCTGCTGTGACCATAGCAAGTCAAATTTTTAATTCTGACTTATTTAAGGGCAACAACCCCACATAATTTCTGTTGGAAGCAGTGCCACTGACCTCCCTCATTCAGCTCAAGAGCTGCATGGTGGAACCTCCAGCATGGTCTGAGATTGGGCAGATGCTCAGGCTGGGCTTTGCTGAGCCTCTGCCACCTGTAAAATGAGCTGGAGACGTTACAACAACAGGCTCCTTTGTAAGTTGCTATAGCTCCTGCAAAGAGCAGCTTCATTGATGAGCCCTAGTCCTGAATGTGCACACGCAGCAATTATGTAGTTCTTTAAATGTCGCTGGGTGTCATTAGCCTTAGGGGAATTTTGCTGGTAGAAGATCACCCTGCCTGACTCCAGTGCTCATTCTAAGTGCAGTTTCTTCTTTAGTGCACAACTGCACGTGATTTCCCAAAGTCCTCTGAAATTGCATCCTGATGTCTCAAACTGGCACTCATCCTGTGAATTCTTTTTCTCGTCCAAACCTAAGATGCTGTATTGCCATAACAACATTGTGGGCAAGGTGAAATGTTTTGCACTGATCTGGAGATGCCTCAGTGAGATGTTAACTCAATTAAACATTTCTGGGAATTGTGAAAAGAAGCTGGACAAAAGTGTACCATGTGTCACTTGAGTTGGTCTTTCGATGCTCAGTAATATAAACCTGGGGGTCGAATGGTGCATTAAACCAGCTCCCCACAAAGCAATCTAATAACATAGACTTGTAAACAACGACATGGTAGCAATAAACACAATTATCAGTAAATCCAGTTACACAGAAGAGGCGGAGATGACTCCCACTGTTGTTTCTGGGGAATAGAAATGAAATGCCTGCCGAGCGCCGGGGGAGCAGAGTGCGACAGCAGAAGCTTTGCTGCACCCGAGAGCCTGTCCTGGCTCCCAGAGAGGCCCCGGGCGTGCTGCAGGCACCCTCAGCACCTCGCTGTGCTCTGAGCACCCGACTTCCAACCCCTCCTGGTCTCAGCAGTCATATGCCTGTCTCAGTTGCTGTCTCCTGTGACCGGGGCATACGTGGCCCTCGCTGTGGTAGGGGATGGTGCTGCTACTTTCGGAGCACAGTGTCAGGTGACGTGCGGAAAAGAGACTCCACAACT